>NC_068364.1:78819395-78941895 GCF_020536995.1 Dreissena polymorpha
AAGCGCGTTTAACGCCATCGGATTTTGGGCGGGAATACAACTAGGGTACAGTCGAATATCGACCGGGTACGTTCAAGTATATTTTCCGTTTCCGGGGTACATGTAAGTATACTTAAGGTCGCCCGGGGTACATGTAAGTAGGACCCGAGCCGACAATGACCAATCGAGCGTAAGCTACGGTTCATTTATTTTTTCCCATATTATATAGCGGCTTGCCATCCGCCTTCGAACCGACTTGACACAATTAAGTAAACAAATCTAATACTAAACGTCATTATTGTTGAAAATGATTGATGATCCCAGAAGCCTATTTGCATTGAAAATTGAAAACATGTTAACGTTAAAATGAGGCAAATACTCTATGAAAAATCAAAATACAAGTACAACAGAAAATAAGCGGACGACCCATAAAAGAAGCTGTTAATCCAATAGTGTATGGGATTTCGCGAGAAGTATGTGTCATAAGAAAAGACGGACGGACAAACATCGAGAATAATTGAGAATAAATTCGGTGCACACCTTTTAAAACTTAAGGCCAAGAGCATTAGAATACGGACGGACGAACAAAGCGGCGACAATAAGCTTTTTCTATTTTGGGGAGCATACCAATGTTTTAATATAATTCAAACAACGTTAATAATAACTTATTAAGTAAAGTTATCGATCGGTATGATATGACATTGAAAAAATATATATGGCGTTTAGACAATAAATAGACCTGTAAATACACCTGTATTCAATTTTGCGGTTTAATATAAAGCAAAATCGTATACAAAAGGTTGATATCCAATCGATATGACTGTACTTATAAAACAAAGATAGGACTCTCCCTTTGATCATCTGAAGCAAAGATATTGATAGTACAAATGTCTACACATGGTTTACATAAACATCTACTATTGTTTGACCAGCATTATTTGAAGAAAAGTAATAAATACTTCAACAGTCACAAAATTGGCGTTTTTATTGAACATTAAAGTTATAAAAGTTATTTCGACAGTTGCAAAATTACCCTTGTGTACTCATATCAGATATGGGAAAGGAATATTCTGCCCTATTTAGTAATTTACTTTTTCTAATAATGCCCTATGCATTTTATATAAGCCGTGGTATGGTAAACTAAACAGATATTTGACCTGCCGTCTATTAACAACTGATAAGTACCACGGTTGAAAACGTTAGTGAAAAAAAACCTGGTGAATTTATTCAAACTCACGAAACAATTTACAAACTTTGCCTAAATAGGTACACGCTGTTAGTTTTAAAATTCAAAATAAAAACACCATTTTATGGTTTTCTAACCATAACAGCTACCTAATAAAATATGACAGAAACGAGTGTTTATACGACCAATACGATTAGCATCATTATCCCCACGTTTTTCGGAGAAAAAGTGGGGATATTGTGGTTATGTGCGTCTGTCCGTCAGTCCGTCCGTCCTGGCCACCTGCCACTCCTACATTATTAGCACTAGAACCTTGAAACTTACATACATGGTAGCTATGAGCATATGTGCGACGTTGACAGTGACGGAATTTTGATCTGTCCCCTGGGTCAAAAGTTATGGGGGTTGGGGCGGGGCCGGGTCAGAGATTTTCACTCATTTTTTATGTTATTTTACATAAACTTCTTCATTTCTGCACCGATTTACTTCAAATTGATACTGAACCTCTCTTATGACAATACGGTCAATCTCAACTATGCATGGCCCCATGACCAACCCTAGGGCGCCCCGGCCACATAGGCCACGCCCACCCAAAATTGCCTTTTACTATAATTTCTTCATTTCTACACCGATTCATTTCAAATTGATACTGAACCTCTCTTGTGACAATACGGTCAATTTCAGCTACGCATGGCCCCATTACCAACCCTAGGGTACCCCGTCCACATAGGCCACGCCCACATAGGCCACGCCAACCCAAAATTGCCTTTTACTATAAATACTTCATTTCTACACCGATTCACTTCAAATTGATACTGAACCTCTCTTATGACAATACGGTCAATCTCAGCTATGCATTGCCCCATTACCAACCCTGGGTCGCCCCGCCCACATAGGCCACGCCCACCCAAAATTGCGTTTTACTATAATTTCTTCATTTCTACACCGATTCACTTCTAATTGATGATGAACTTCTCTTATGACAATACGGTCAATCTCAACTATGCATGGCCCCATTACAAACCCTGGGGTCCCCTGGGTCAAACATGCGGCGTGGGGATACGCGTCGGCCTCTGCCGCGCCATTTCTAGTTTTTATTGTAATAGGCCGTACTTGTTTACTAATAACGTGGTGATAATGCAAGAAAAGGCTAATCATAATGGTCGTTAGAATATTGCCTTGTTTATTAAAAAATCCTTTTAACAAACTTTGAAAATATAAGATTGACATATTCATACGAAAGCCTATTAGTACCACTTAAATTAAAAAAAAATGTTCGAAGTCGTAATAACGCAAAAATGCATATAACGCAAATAAACACGTCATAACGCAAACAAACGCATTATAACGCTAATTAACGCGTATATACTCTTAAAAAGGTGTAATAACGCCAAACTTAAAGGCGTACACACGCTAAAAAGGCGTACTAACACTAAACATGGCATTCTTGCGCTAAAAAAGGCGTAAAAAGACCAAACTTAAAGGTGTAAAAACGCTAAAATGAGGTGTTATAATGCCAACGTAAAGGGCGTACAAACGCCATTAAAGGCGCTATAATGCAGACTAAAATGACACATACAATCGAGCTAGCAGTTACACAGTAAGACTTTTATACGCGACAAAAGTCCTTAATGCTATTGGGTTGTTTTGTTTTTTTTTGTGTGCAAAAAATGTCCATAATTATTGTTTACTTAAATGCATCTTAATACTAAAGATCACACAATTACATGCTGAAATGGTGTTTGTTAAGTATCATCCCTCTCCTCAGCAAAACAACTTTTTGAGTTACGTGGTACACAGTTTTACAGTCCTTTTTTTGCTAAATATGTGCAATAACTGTGCATACGTAAAATGGTAAAATGAACCAAAATTTTCAGACGAGCAAGTGTACATGCTGGTTAATATATGTTTGTGCAGTTTAATTGCTCTAGCAGCATTACACATCGTATTACAAACGACATAAGTTCAAATTGTATTTTAAATGAAAATGGGTCATCTCTGGTTATGTTGAACATGAAAAACCTGTGTAAAAAGATATTTTGCGTATATCTGAATTCAACAATTAGAGTTTAAACTGTACGTTTCTAAATACATGTGTAGTTAAATTGGGTACAAATATTTAATTGTTATTAAACTGCAAACGGAAAAATGTACGCAATCCTGATATGGATATTGCCTATGAACGGGTCGATTTTAAACGCAATACTCGATATTTTTACGATGCAAACGCGCAATCACAATAATGATAGCTCGATTGCCATAACGAAAACGCGAAACTACGACAGTACGATAACGATAATGCGATATAACTACGTGTTTTCACCATCATTCTGTCGCATTTTCACCATCATAATGTCGTATCGCGTTTTCATTATCGTATTGTCGTGTTATCATCATCGTATTGCCGTGATAATGTGTTGCCATTATCGTACTTTCGCGTTATCATCATCATTCTGACGTGTAATCGACATCGAACTGTCGCCTTCCGGTGTGGATGGTCACAATAACAACATCGTCACACTATCGAGTATTCCATATAAAACCAATCCATTCATCGGGGATGACAATATGAGGATTCCGTGCAAATGTCGGTTGCCTAATTTTGCTTTCAGGGACGATTTCCAGAAAGAATTACTTTGTCTTTTCAAATCCAATAAACTCAAACGTACTCATAACGCTTTGGTTTTAACGCTTATTACGCCTTTTTAGCGTTTGTACGCCTTAAAGTTTATCGTTATTCCTCCTTTTTAGCGTTTTTACGCCTTTTTGTCTGCGTTATAACGCCTTTTTTTAGCGTTTTTACTCCTAATTCATGTAGTTTGGCATTATAACGCATTTTTAACGTAATGCCTTTTTAGCGTTAAAACGCCTTTTTAAGCATTGAACGCCTTTAAGTTTGGCGTTTTTACGCCTTTTTAGCGTTATTACGCCTTTATTAGCATTATAATGCGTTTGTTTGCGTCATTACGTCTTCATTTGCGTATTAATGCCTTTTTTCGCATTATTACGCCTTCGACGGAATTTCCACGAAAATCCTCAGTATGTGATGTTCAAAATCCTTAAAAAACACTAGAATTGCATCTAAACGACCTATAGGCTCTTTCCTGCGCAACCAATGATAAACAACAACTAGTATTATACTTTAAGCATAGTCAAACACTGACATACAATTTTTTATGTTAAAATATTTCAAAAATATATAATATGACACATTTCTGAACTATAAACAACCGTTTAATTATAGTATCTTACGTTTTGTACTTTTGTAACAACGTAATCAAATGAATATCGCTTAATTAAGTTAATTCTATACAATCCATTTTACAATAAGCCTAAATGTATTCTATTTTGAGAATAGTTAATGTGTTAAGTTCAGTTTTTATCTTTGGAAAACATAAAACATATCCTTGATTTATGAATGGTATTTATTTATTATTAAATGCAATGGCATTTTAACGCCATCATCGTGTTTTAGCTGAATAACAATTGCTTATTAAGTGTACATCAAGTAATATATTTACACATGTTAAGCCATAGACACTCACACTATATAGCCAGTCCGTTATGATGGTGCAGATATAAGTAAAACTAATGGAAGAGTTATAGCGGATGATTTTACAATGCATATAAATTTATTTTCACATTCATTTACAACTGTTGTTTCAGCTGTTTTAGGCATGTGTTAGTCAAAACCATAGATAAGTGTTCATAAGTACTAGTTAACCTTTAGTTCAGTTATTTTTACCCCGAAAAAGTGTGTGCATATTAACCGACAGCAATGATTTGACAAAAATACTTAAAAATGGCTCAAATTATCAGACTTAAAATATAAATGTTTTAAAGGTTATTTTTCATATCAATAATGATCATGTACTTGTCTTTTTGTTTTATGTTAGAAATCTTTTGTTTTGCAGCATCAAACTTGCTTTAATTGTGTATCATCTAATACGAATTTAGCTTTAATATTCTTATATTACTAATATTATTGTGTTACCAATGCAAATCTGTTTTATATATATGATTCATATGTCATTATTAATGTGACCCGTGATTGGTTTAATGAACAATTGTTATTCGTGTATGTACAAACACAACGTATTTGTTTCAGTTTTCGGACTTGTGATTACGTTTCACTTTCCTATAATGGTTGAGGCAATATCAACTAGCGACACTACGATCACTACAGAATATACAACATTTACTATAACACATTCGGAGAAAAATGAAACCGAATCAAACTGTACCTCAACGTCAGAATCCGCCACGACGCTGCCTTGTCCGGCAATAACATCTGCAGTAACGGACACAACAATGACCTCACCTTCAAATACGGAAGTAACTACAGACCCAGAGAGTATGTCCACCGGTGAACTAACAACACATATTACCGACTCATTTACTACAAAAGCAGAGTTGTCAACGAATACCATATCAACAGACAGGCCATTACCAAATGAAACCTTTACGGCAGAGCAAAATACACCTAGCCCAGTCACATCATTGACAACCACTAAGAAAAATACGATAGCAGGCAATCCCCTCAGTGTATCTTACCCTCTCAGTAAGTAAACTATAGACACATGAACAAATATATTATATTGACAATTTATTGAAGTGTTTTTTTATAACTATGTTTTACTTTAATAACATTATTTGTTCCTACACATTGAATGACAAGACGAACGATAAATTGAGGAAAACTATTATACTGGGTCAAATCAACGTGATATAATTATGTGATTCCACATACCGAAGCGATACAAGCAATTTCATTAACCAATTTAACTATAATTACCATGTGATAACGTTATCTGATTAAGATTTGTCTTGTTTTTATATATATTTTCAGGAGACCATTGTATGTATATCTCGGCTACGTTAAGTATAGATCTTGGCAACTACAACGACTCTCTAGAGCCAGCTCTCATAGCACAGTTCATAGCTGAGGTAATAGGCCCTCTAGCGCCTATTTGACCATGCGTACTTTGTGTGAATCGTACATATATATTCATTCTATCTTCGTAGAATATGCAGAGGAAACTTTTCTAAGCAGTCAGTTTTTAGTTAAACATTTATGTATCTTTTTGCATTGTTTTCATTATAGTTTCACAACCTATTTTTGAATTGAAATTTTAGTAAATATATATTCAATACAATTTTCAGATGGGCAGCCTGTTGGAAAAGACGACAGGATTCGCGGGTATCCAAGTAAAACGAGTATTTTCGAACATCGTGTAAGTAAATGAACTGATTCGTAAGGAGCAAAATGTTTAATTTTATTTGGAAAGGAAGTGAAATAATTCAAATCTGTGTTAGACGCAGTCACTTTTGTGGCTGGAAGGGACGTATGGTAGTGTATTTTTCTTTCCACAATTGTTTTCTTCGCTATAGATTAATTTCAGTATTTAAATCCAGTTCCATTTATATTAGATCATAATAATTTCGTGTAGTAATAGATTAGGAATACGATCGTACGTGATCCCCATCTTGTTACAACGCGCAACCCTATAAACACGAAACCTTTTAACTAAGATGAATGCATACTTGTTTTTCGTGTATCAAGCCCAACATTTTAAATACGGAAATAGTAACCGCTAAAAATAGTTTCATGCTGTTGCATATGGGTTTATTGGTGAACATTGAATTTAGTACGCTGAACCCCAATGCAGAGATGTCTTATTTCTTCACAGATCTCACAGAATGAAACGTGCAGACAACAAAGACGTCACAATCGAGTACGCAGTGCTTCTGATAGGCGATACTGACCTGAATGAAACAATCCAAACCATACCTGACTCGCCTAGAAATATCAGTCTTCTGGGTGACAACACGTTTCTTATAGAATGGAAGCAACTAGGACACGCCATTAACACGAGTGCGTTTTTATATGAATCCTACCTAATATCATATGATGTGTTGAAATACCACCTTTATTCAATAAGTCGCATTATGCAATTTAACAGTAGCGCACCATTGTCCTTAAATATATGATAAACATTGACGAGCTGTTTTAATAGATGTAAACAGATATATGCAACAAATAAAGTGTTTCTATACGAAAGGTAATCTAATGTCAATGCCTAGCAAATGTGTCACGATGTTTCAATCGTTGGTTTCTTATTCCAGCTATGGAAGCATTACAGATGAACGTGTGCTCGGTGTTCAATGATGTAGAAACATGCAGAGCTGGATTTAGTTGCAGGAGAGACTCCGTTAACATAATATGCAGCCATGTCTGCCTGAAGGTGGCAAAATGTGGCGCCAATGGAGTGTGCTATTTTGACGAAATTGTTAACGACGCCATGTGCCGGTGAGACTCTATAAAATGTGTCCATATTGCTTATTAATACATGTGTATATCTTAAAAAAATCGCTTGCCATCCTATTGAATTGTAAATGATGCAAGCGCTGATAAGAGTGACATTTTGTTAATATATTTATTTTAAATGATGAATTGTCTGTACCTACATACAACATGGGCCGACGTGAATATGATTGGGAAGCGTATTTTAAGTTTCCGATTCAACAATTAAACTTTGCTTTAAATGATTGTTCTTTACGTAAAAATTTCCCAGATGCCTGAACAGCACAGTTCATACAGATAGTGCAAGGTAGCAACACAACACAAAGCGACTGTCAACGCTCCCTTAACGTACTGAAATACGTGTATATACTAAACGATATTGAAAGATAGTTAAACCAGCCATTACGTTAATAATTACCTATTAACACGCAACAAAACATATTTCAACAAAATAATTAAATTTGTCATAATATATTAATGTGATTTAAATGTCATATGTTTTGGCATATCTTATTTCTTCCGCCTTTGTGTATGTTTACCCTTACTATTTCATAACGATTTCACATGACGATGGACAATGCAATTATAGGTCTTCTTGTATAATATATTGAGTTTATGCGTGCTTTTCAATAGTTGTAAAGAGAGCGATGACCGCTACTACACTGGTACGGACTGTGGCGTCGAGGCGTACAAGCTAGCTCTGCCACCGGGGGCCGTCATTGGCATCAGTGCGGGTCTTGGTGGCGCCTTACTGTTCGTGATACTCGTGCTCGTAGTTAGGATATGGAAAATCAACAGAAAAAGCGTCGGAAAACCGGAAAGGTATAAATAAATAATTATGTTTCAAATTGCCTTGATTGCTTGGCAATAGGGAACCACTCATTTTCATACTGAGAATATCCAAAACTCGTTTGGTTTTGGTGAAGCGATACATTTAAATTAAAATAAGTTAACTTGTAACAAAATGTAAAGTAATAGTAAGACCCTTAAATGAAACTTTCATCTTGTATAATCAGAAGACATAATTAAGCAAATTTTAAGTTACTGAATCAACTACTGCTACAACAGTGTTTGTATTTTAGAAACTCTTTTGATCGAGAGATGACAACGTGGGAATGCAATCCAAACAGTGATGACCGTGGCATCACCGAGGAGCGACGAAACGATTTCAATGCAAGGCACTACAGAGGCAGCCAAGACCAAGATCATTTGGCAGGCCCGGTAAGTAAACAAATTAAAACGATGTACTGAATTCGAAAATTTAAAGTTAAGAAAAGTTTACGATACAAAAGTGAAAATATATGTGAAATTATGCTTGTTTTATACAATAATATATATAATATATATATAAATAATTATATATATATACAATTATTTAATATTAAGGCACGACACACAATGTGTT
The DNA here is from genome assembly GCF_020536995.1 of Dreissena polymorpha. Classification (NCBI taxonomy): domain Eukaryota; kingdom Metazoa; phylum Mollusca; class Bivalvia; order Myida; family Dreissenidae; genus Dreissena; species Dreissena polymorpha. The sequence continues at coordinate 78,828,270 of NC_068364.1, forward strand.
TAACTGGAATCCTCTCTCCTCGAATGGGATATATTAAACCATATTAAAAGTATCATATTGAACCAAATTAATGCTCATATTATTGCGATAATACAAAAACACGTGTCTTCTTCAGACGCACATGTACCCGTATAACAGCCAGACTGAAGCGATCTGTATTAAACCAGGGTCCTCACTGTGCAACCTGACATTCCCAGAGTATAAGGTCAGAACCTATAAGTGATTATTGGGTCATTTTCGACCTGAAATGGCTTGAGGTCACCCGGGGATGACTAGAAGCCGATTCTTGTCACCCTAGGATGACTTCAAACCGATTCATGTCACCCTTGGGTGACTTCAAGCCGATCGGGTGACTAGAATCGGTTTGAAGTCACCCCAGGGTGACATGAATCGGCTTCTAGTCACCACAGGGTGACTTCAAGCCATTTCAGGTCGACAATGACCCAATGAGCCTTATTATTTGCTAAAGTGATAGTCCGTTCAAATAATAATAGTTTTCAATACACGTTATTGAGCAAATTACAACATGCAACATGAACATTTGCTCAGAAGATATAGGTTATTACTAATATATATGCAAATAAACATAAATGAAACAATTTTATATAGTAAAATATTACGAATTTGATGTATAACCAAGCTTCAACATGTCTTTGCAAAATCGTTTTTTTTATGTAATCACTAATATTATATTTCAGAGTAAATATATTTATACATCATATTTTATTCTGCTTTCAGTTCGAGATAAGTAGACCTAAACTTGTACTGGGTCGAAACGGACGTTTCTAAACAGACAATTTATGATGACGACAATTTGAACTTTCTCTTACCATTATTTTTGATTGACGTCGGGCATGAAGTAAGAGTTTATCGCAGCTTGATTAGCAAGTAGTTGTTCCATTTGAGTAATATTAAACCGGTAATTAGTACAGTACACAACATTAAAGACGGTTTCGGGCATTATCATCACACCTTTTTACTGTAAACAAGTGTTACCTATGACTCATAATTAATACGAGAAATTAATTGCAAGTGGTAAACAATTAATTATTATAGCGGTTACAATTATGTGATAACAATTTATTTAATTCCAGAACATGTATATTTCAACATGTCCATTTATAGAACTGATTCACCTCGTTTTCCTGACATTTATTTGTAATGCGCTTTAACAAATTTTCGTTGAATTAATTACGCACACTTGTAAATGTTTCGTTCGATAATCGATAGTTAGAAGACTGATGATGGCAACCGGCCGTGATCCTCGTGGACAACGTGAATTTCATGCATAATTCCGTCAAAACATTTATTCAACTCGTAAAGTGTGTAAACAAATTATTGTTGAATTTATAACGCAACGGTTAATATTTGTTGAAATCTCAAATGGGAATAATTAAATTTGTAATCCGAAACCCATTACCGTAAGTCGATGTTAACGCGTTTTTAATCCGAAACACACTTCCGAATGTAAATGTTACCGCAACGTTAAATATTTTGCTTCAAATAAGCAGTGCAAATTTATTTTGTGTCGAATCTTTTTCTCAATTAAAAAGAGCGCGAAAATTATGCAGCATGTACAACGTCGCGTCTATTGCTTTCAAATGACGTGTATTGAGCGTTTTAACAAGCACACAACAGGTCAGGGGATTGACGCATAATCAGAGGCAATATTTCATCAAATCTATAAATAGTCACTTAAAAAATGGCAAGGTTTGTGTTAAAGAAATAACTGAAAGCTTTTATCGTAAATATTTACCAGAAAGAGATTGATAAAAACGGAATAAACGGGATTATCGGGTAATAAATAGAAACTTGAAAAATAGTAAGTATACAGTAATAGAGTCGGGTTGAAACGGATGTATTGGGGAATCGTTCGAGTCGGGATTTTACTATCTGTGCGGAAAAGTTTTAAAACAATTAAACAATATAAAAAAATATATTTTTAAATGACTGGGGGATTTTTTTGAAGAGTCATAGCGCACCAAATGACGTCTTTTGACGCTGTTTTACTTTGAGTTATAACGCACCACAGAACGTGAATTGACACGTTAAATTAAAAAAAAAATCAACGTCGGGATGGGAAACCCCTCCCGAACCCACCCCCGGGGCGCCTGAACAAATTCCTGGGGAAGGCACTGCAGTTAGTCAGTCAGTCAGTCAGTCAGTCAGTCAGTCACTCACTCACTCACTCACTCACTCACTCACTCACTCAACCAACCAGCCAGCCAGCCAGGCATTCAGTCAGTCAGTCAGTCAGTCAGTCAGTCAGCGAGCGAGCGATCGGTCGTTCGTTCGTGCGCTCGTTTGTTATTTTGTTCGTTTGTTCATGCGTCCGTCAATTTGTTGGTTCGTTTGTTCGTTTGCGCGTTCGAGCTTTTCTGCGTTCGTCATCATCATCATCATCATCATCATCATCATCATCATCATCATCATCATCATCATCATCATCATCATCATCATTATCTTCATCATCATCATAAGCATCATCATCATCATCATCATCATCATCATAAGCATCATCATAAGCATCATCATCATCATCATCATCATCATCATCATCATCATCATCATCATCATCATCATCATCATCATATCATAATCATATCATCATCATCTTCTTCATCATCATCATCATCATCATCATCATCATCATCATTTTTTGTTTTTTTTGTTTTTTATTTCATTTCTTTATATATTTTGTATTATTTGTACTGTATTATATTAAATGCATATTATGTTAATGATGCCACGTTAAAACAAAATAAATGTTGAATGAAGTTACAAAAATCAATTGGTGATATCGTCACATAGCAGGAGGAAGGGTGCCTTAGGAACTTTATGACATATCATGCCGACAGGGTGATTGATGTCGGTGTGTCATGCTACATTGTCCTGTTTATTGGACCCTTAATGCGATAAAGCCGCTTTTAATAATGGTGATAACTGTAATTTCTATTGCTTAACAATACGAGACTGCGAAAACAAATGCCACGGGTTATTTATTTGACTGTTTCTTTGTTTCAATTTATATTAAAAGTATATTGATTATCTTAAGTGTACGAAAAATACGAAATTATATTAAAAAAATAGTTGTTAATTTACCAAAGCAATTGACTTTTTTGCATGTGTTTATTTTTTTTATGAAACTACGATAATGGTAGCAAGAAATATCCCCTTTTTTAAAGATGCTCGGTGCATATCCCGATCGTGAAAATTAAGGTTGAAATAAAACGTTTATATTTAAATTACTGATTTAAAAAAAAATAATTTAAGTCGCATATCAAACACATCCCATTAAATACAAAAGCAGTCTGCTTTTATTTCACTACGATGCATCTACCGCTAGCAATTAGTGACCCCTATCATAAAAACAACATGGTGTGAAAGCGCGATAAAAAAATAATTTGCCGATAGATCGCCGATAAGGTGTCCAAAACACAACACTGGATCACTTGACTATATAGTAGATATGGTTTGTCATTTGGGGCAATAAAGGGGTTAGCAATGGTAATTTAAGCAAGACAGAGCTTGATTAGCGAATTTTATTGTTAACTTATAGAAAATAGGTCGTTTTTTACGAATGTCGGGACACATCGGGACAAACACCTCAAAAGCAGGACTGTCCCGCCAAGATCGGGACGTCTGGCATGTATGCTCATATGGCATATTATGTATGTAGCATACGTCTGTTCTCAACGATTGAACTATATGGTATTTAAGTATTTCATTTAGACGCAGTTGTCTTACCACACATTCTAATCACACATTTATTACTACTTGCGTTTCTTAATTGGACAATCTAACCACAATACTTTACGACAGAAAATTTAAGTCAGACTAATATATATAAGGGAGCCGACCGATGTCTGATCTATATGAGATAACTTGACGCTCAAATGGATAAGAAATGGATCACCACAGCAGGTTGCTCATTCAAAATGTAGACTTCCGCCGTTTTATTGTTGTAACATGTTTGTTTAGAAAGCAAAGGCAAAATAATATGGAATCCAATTTTGAAATAACAAATCGTCTGAAAATAGCGCCGTTGACTTTTTAATTGAAGAGAATAGATGACATCAAAGTCGAAGAAGTGATTTTCTAGACACCTGGAGATAACTGAGAACGACACATACAAATTGATACAATAAAGTAAATAATAAAACAGCTAATAAGCATCCCATGGAGGCAGATAATATCTTACTTTAAAGTCAACAGATAAGTTCAGGCTAAAAATCGTATTTTATAAAGGAAATATAATTGCATCTCTGTCCAATTATATATCTTGCAAGTGAATGTTTATTTCAAATGTAGTATGTGCTGTGATAGAAACCAACTTTGCGCATAAATAATTAAGTTATTCAATAAAGTGCCTTGAATTTTGTTCTCGTCTGTGAGAGTTTAAACTTGTATTATACTGTGAAAAGCATCCATGGTACTTCACCGATGTTATTTTCCTGAAGACTTTTACTTACGGACAAGTTTTGAATGTACACACATTCACGTAAACATACATTATGGCAAATAATCGTATCAATTTAATATTTATCAAGCATCTTACTGAATGACAGGGATGGTTTAATAGCCTTTCTATTAAATATATATTTTTAGTAATTTACACTATTTCAATTTATGACGTTTTTATAATGTTATTTTATTGTGTATGTTTGTTACACCAATATATTTAAAAAGAAAATAAATGCATTTAATTAACTAAAAAAGCTTAAAAGTTGAACACAAAATAAGTAAATAAATTATTAAATACATCAAACAAGAGTTCCGCGGTCGGAGATGACCGCATTGAAGCCGGATTTTTGATTTAAATGACAGGAAAGTACCTTTCGTGTTTTTGTCAATGCAATACTTAAATTACTGAAATATTGTTCAAAGGTCAAAATGAAATGTAAGTACTTTTCAAGGCATGAGCAAACCTTGTGTTATGTTTTGAATGCATGCATATACATGAACAACAATAACATTTAAGGTCACAAATATGAACTTGAATTGACAATTAGGAAAGTTTGATCTCAATTTTTTTATTAGCAAATTAGTAACATATTGTTTGAAGTTTCCATCAATTTCATTATCAAATGTAAGTGACCTTGACCTTCAAATGAATGACCTTGAAATGTCCAGTGGTTACTTACTAGTTCTGGCCAACCTTCATGTCAAGTTTCAAGACTCTAGGTCCAAGCATACCAAAGTTATAACAACTTTAACATTTTTACATTCAAGGTCACAGTGACCTTGACCTTCAAATGAATGACCTTGAAATGTCCAGTGGTTACTTACTAGTTCTGGCCAACCTTCATGTCAAGTTTCAAGACTCTAGGTCCAAGCATACCAAAGTTATAACAACTTTAACATTTTTATATTGAAGGTCACAGTGACCTTCACCTTCAAATGAATGACCTTGAAATGACCAGTGGTCATCTGTTAATCCTGGCCAACCTTCATGTCAAGTTTGAAGACTCTAGGTCCAAGCATACCAAAGTTATACCATGAAATAAGAACTTTAACATTTTTACATTCAAGGTCACAGTGACCTTGACCTTCAAATGAATGACCTTGAAATGACCAGTGGTTACTAACTAGTTATGGCCAACCTTCTTGTCAAGTTTCAAGACTCTAGGTCCAAGCATACCAAAGTTATAACAACTTTAACATTTTTTATATTGAAGGTCACAGTGACCTTGACCTGCAAATGAATGACCTTGAAATGACCAGTGGTCATCTGTTAATCCTGGCCAACCTTCATGTCAAGTTTGAAGACTCTAGGTCCAAGCATACCAAAGTTATACCATGAAATAAGAACTTTAACATTTTTACATTCAAGGTCACAGTGACCTTGACCTTCAAATGAATGACCTTGAAATGACCAGTGGTTACTAACTAGTTATGGCCAACCTTCTTGTCAAGTTTCAAGACTCTAGGTCCAAGCATACCAAAGTTATAACAACTTTAACATTTTTTATATTGAAGGTCACAGTGACCTTGACCTTCAAATGAATGACCTTGAAATGACCAGTGGTCATCTGTTAATCCTGGCCAACCTTCATGTCAAGTTTGAAGACTCTAGGTCCAAGCATACCAAAGTTATACCATGAAATAAGAACTTTAACATTTTTACATTCAAGGTCACAGTGACCTTGACCTTCAAATGAATGACCTTGAAATGACCAGTGGTTACTAACTAGTTATGGCCAACCTTCTTGTCAAGTTTCAAGACTCTAGGTCCAAGCATACCAAAGTTATAACAACTTTAACATTTTTTATATTGAAGGTCACAGTGACCTTGACCTTCAAATGAATGACCTTGAAATGACCAGTGGTCATCTGTTAATCCTGGCCAACCTTCATGTCAAGTTTGAAGACTCTAGGTCCAAGCATACCAAAGTTATACCATGAAATAAGAACTTTAACATTTTCGAGCACGCCGCCCGCCCGCCACCCCGCCACCCCGCCCGCCCGCCCGCCCGCCCGACAACATCAATCTATAAGCCGAGATTTTTTCGAAAAAAATCCGGCTAAAAATGAATAAATGAATAAATGTCTGGCTGGGTGGCTGGCTGGCTGACCGGCTGGATGGAAGGATAGATGGATGGATGGATGGAAGGAAGGAAGGAAGGGAGGGAGGGAGGTAGGGAGGGAGGAAGGGAAAAAGGAAGGAAGGGAGGAAGGAAGGGGAAGGAAGGAAGGTTCGATCGATCGATCGATGGATGGATGGAAGAACGAACGAACGAACTCATGAACAAACGAACGAACCAATGAAAAAACGCACGAACGCACAAAGTAACGGAAAAACAAACGGACGGACGAAGGGATGGAAAGATTAATGAATGAATGAACGAATAAATAATTGAATACAAACAACAACAAAATAGCATAAAACATAAATGAATGAATAAATGAATGAACTGACCTATACAGAGGTCACGTGGTTTAACCTCAGACAAAGGATTCACTACATGTTGTGTACACTGCAATAATTACATAGTGCAAAATGGCAAATTAAATTGGCATCTTGTTATTTGTCCAGAAGTTTTTGAAATGCGTGTACCTTGGAACTGAATCCTGTAGTTCTTGATTAATTCCAGAATGTATTTCACAAAGCAATACATTCAGGAATTAATCAAGAACTACAGGATTCAATATGTGTATAGCTAACTACTTGTCAATTTTATTCTTTCTGTAGCCAAATATTTATTTTTATTTGGCTACAGAAAAAATAAAATTGATTATTTATCTATTTACTTGTAATAATGTTTAGATCTAGTTGAAACTATCAGTCAATTAGCAAAAACTACACATCAGGCAATATGGTTAGCGTTTAGGTTCAGTTTTGACTGATATTTTTACAACCAAAGTTGTAAATTGTTAATTATTTTGATGGGATGAAATACTAAGGTTTCAAGTTATTAAAGACAAGTTCTTTTTAAAATTTAAAGTTTATTTATATATACACATCAACAGTAACAGTACTTGTATTGCATGAACTTTTAGACTATTGTATTTACATGTATATTTGTACATTTTGCATTGTTATGAAAAATACATGTATATAATTATTTACATCATTAAACATTTGTAACCTTGTTACTTGTTCTTTTAATAACTAAGACCATTTGATTTATGCAGATTATGTTTTAATAACATTGTGTAGAAGGATTTCATTAACATAATCGCATTTTCTTCCTGGAACGAGCCAGTACTAAGCAGTAAGCAACAATGTTTTCCCTATATAAAAGTCATAGCTACTAAGCAACAGTGTTTATTACCGGTACCTTCACCCTTTATCTTAATTTTAATCTGATAATTCTCTTTATTTTCTAATAAAACTTCACCCAAATTGATGTTGTCTGAAGCCATTTTACTTATCAGACAGAAAGTGTAAACAAAATAACTTGTCTGAGCTAGGGTCAGTCTCGAATGTCACTGATAAGGGATACAGGTGAATCTAAAAATAGCACAGCTAAAGAGTGCAATTAACCAAAGAACAAACCAAAAAAAGAACGAAATAACAAAAGAACAAACAAACGAACAAACAAACGAACGAACCGAGGAACGAACCAAAGAACGAACGAACCAACCAACAAACAAACAATAAACAAACGCGCGAACGCACAAACGAACAAACAAACGGATGGACGGATGGATGGACGGATGGAACGATACATGAATGAATTAATTAATAATTAGATAAATAGATGGGTAAATAATTAAAAAAAATAATTAAATAAAATTACGTTCACACTTCTTGTTTGTTATTATTTTTGCTATTGCATACTTAAATATAATTAAACTACATGTATCAACAAATGCATATTGTTTTTCAATATTATCAATCTATTGTACAATTCACAGGTATTACAAATAAACCACGCGGTAATAAGATTCACTTTAGCATTTATTATATTCACTCTTAAAATGTTCTAAATGCATTGAATAAAATATCAATTTATAACCAATATTTCCATTCTTAATTGGTTTAAGACCAAAAAAGGCGTTTTTCTTTCATTATTTTTAATAAATAATCGAGAAGATCGAGATACCGTAGCCTAATCCCTTTTCATTCGTTATCTATAAATAGACTATTTATTTATAAATCTTTGAGCCAGGTTATATAGAGGCTTATCCCATACCAAATGATATGATGGTAATACCATTGCCTGTCAATACAGCCTAACTCCGTTAACCTAAGGCCTGTTGAACAGACTAACTCGAGTCGTATCGGGTGCGCATTTATGCATGGACACATGCAAATAGTTATATACAAGCTACCAGGTTTAATTCCAACTAATTAAACTAATTATTCATCCATATAAACGCAAATGATATATTACGTAAAAGCATAAATATTGTAAATACTGCTCAATTGTTTTTTATTCGTAAAAAATATAAAAAAAGGCCATTCGTACTACGCTTGCCAACGATTCCCTTGAAATGGACTATTGCAATAATTTACCAGTTACCTGTCATTAAAAACGCTCTGGATCCACAGTAAATATATGCGATTCTGTGGAAGTATTTGCTACTGAAAGCAGTTATCATAGTTTAAACGACCCTCAAATAATAGTTGTGATCATCTGTAATGAACAAGTGTATTCAGCTGTATTTATGGTGTAGAAATGATAGATGTTGTTTTTCACATGTTCCACTCACTTATAAGTCCAGACAATTTATAATGTTCTTGGTCAGAGCTTACAGGCATACAATAATGGGCTATTTAAAAAAGCTTAAATATTTTGTCGTAGTTATACATGTATATCTAAATACAAGTATTGAAATAAAATGAACACATGCATGCCTTGGTTTTGTTAATATTAGAATTATATACACGGCATAGTTTGTTCGACCCAAACTTTGATCTATACTAGGACAGCAAAAGGGTTTTATCAAAACGGAGCCACTATGCGCCAAATTATTATATATCCATTGATATATTTTATTTTAATGGAAATATAGGTTTGTTATAAAAATCCGGTGCCTTATAGTATGTCTGCAATATTAAACAACCACAACAACAACAGCAACAACTACTGCTACTTAGTAACAACTAAATAAACTACTAGAACTACTACTTCTTCTACTACTTTTAAATCTACTACATCCTCTACTAGCTCTACCACTACTAGTTTGCACACGCCCATGCTATACGGTTAAGACATATAAAGTTTAATCAGATTTGTATCTTAAGCCCTAGACATTGTCATGTTATTGGACAATCTGTATGTGGGATCCCACGTGAAATCAAACACAACAATCATAAGAACATGTCCTAGTATAAATCAATCGGAAATAACTTCAGGACAAATCATTTGACCAGAACGACGTGCAGCATGCGGAGTCCGGTCCTATCGGGTGGATGTACATAAAATATAACACACTTCGGATTATGAATGCCTTTATCTCACGCGGTAAAAATATTGTTCAAAGCAAAATAATTCTTTAGAAAGTCATGAAGAAGAATGACTTTGGAATATTGTCCTTCTAATAACGAAAAAGCATATACTGTCTCATAAAAATCGGAACATAAGTGTCTGAGATTTTGCACGCAAACGAAGTGAGTGACGGAAGGAACAAAAACGGACGATATACCTCTAGTACGGTGAAAACAACTACCAAGACAATTAATTTCACACCGTTGTCAACTATTCTATCAAAATTAGAATTCGGACTGACTTCTATATGCCCCTTCCCCTTTCATGGAGAATCAAATTGTTTGCATATAATGCAAATTACATTAGTAATCATATACATAACGAATTTGGTATTACGTCACACTTAAATACGAATACGTTTAGATCGTTTTTAGTAATGAATATTCGATACATGTGTGACAAAATTGCGAACTTATACAGCAAAATCTTATTAGACAAGGTGAAAGACGACCGATATAAATGTAACTACAAAGCAAAGAAAATGCTAGGCCTTCGGTTACGTGGAACAAAGAGATTGATGACCCGCATGTCAATACCCGCATCTGCATAAGCAAATATTATTGGTTGGCCTAACAATGTTTGCATTAAAGTCATAAAAAAGTCAACGGTCACAAAAGTATAGTGCGTTTTCAGTTTTCAACAAATAACTGATAATTTTTTATATTGCATTTGCAAATGTATTTGGTCAGCTGTTTTCAGTTTAGATATAAATCTGTCAAGACTTTCTTAAGACGAATGATGATTATTAACAAGGCTTTGTTATTATTTAAGTGTCTGTTGCATGCCAGTTTTATGTGAGTGTTGGGCCATTGTGAAAACGTATTAAGCATTTGAACAATGTAAAATAGGATGAAACGCTTTAGTATATAAGCCGAAGCAATCAATTGCCAATTAAGTGCTTCATGTTAAATACCTTTAACAGTAAGGTTATGTGACATGGAGTTTAATTACAACAGATGAGAATATTTCCACCTTTAAAACGTTGGTGTGATGAGAAAAAAGCCCAATTATCTTAAGTAGATGAATTATTCAAAGTCATGGAAGCCATTTTCTAAATCTGCATAAAAAGTAAAACGTAAAGTGATTTTAAACACCCACAATTATGCTCACCTTTTGTTTCATTTAGTGAGTTCAAAACGGACTCATAACATTATATGAGCCAAACTTAATTGATTTCGCCACACTTGATTGCGTAAGTGTGGCACTTGTCAGGTGACAGCTAAAACAATCCAATTGCAGTGGCAGGTTTAGGTGTGTATTGTTTAATACAAGAACGACTTAAAAGTTAATGTTATTGAGGAACACAATGCTTAAATTTACCGGTAGTCTATTATCAACTGATTCTAACGAAAACTTGTTTATATTGTTTTCATATATAGGTTTTCCCGAAAACTAGGTGACCTTTTAAAATTTTCGCACGCAAATTCTCAACCCAACTTCATTCGACTTTTTTATTGCCATTTATTTTATTTACGAGAACAAACATTCAAAGCAAACTATTGTTCAATGGATATTTGTCTGAACCAGAAGATTTTATTTAAGGTTAAAACGAGTTTATAAACCTTATTCTATACAACAGTTGAACTATTGAAATATTAAAATAGCACCTGTAGCTTTCAGCCTATGACAATTCGTTTATTCGTGAATAATACGTGTTTTCACGATGGATATTAAGACAATCTGTCTGAAGATAGGATCATATACAATTTTTTAAAAATAATACCAGTAATGCGACGATGTGGCGTAATAATAGATAAGAGTCTGCATGTGAAAAGTAGTAACACGAATCTACATTTGTTTCTTAAATTAAAATTGATTACGTGTACACGTTTTACTTCCTTAATGAGTGTTATGCAATTGTCAAGCTAAGACATTGTTTCATACTGCTCGTATTAAATAATTATTTTTTTCCCAACACGACAAGCACATGGTAACATACACATTAACAAGGAAATAAACCAAAGGTTATTATATGCTAATTATGGGCATAGATGAAACATTCAAACAAAGTTTAAATACGTGGTGTTTTGTGATTCATGCCATTCTTTAGAATAACAATATATTTATCTAGTACAAACTAAAAATAACGCAAGTTCGGGGATTTTCGTTAGTTATTACCTATTCATTGCTAAGATTATACACCGTTCATAGTAGACAATGGTAGTTTCTGTTGTTTTGTAATAGCTCATAACGGTTTTATTTCTATAACATTTTTGTATCGATAAGCCGTTTTATGTGCACTTTTAAATGTTAATTTATGTATTTGGCTATGTGAGTGCACTAAATTGATGGGACAGCCGTAACTGACGATTATTTTCTGAGCTTCGTCGAAAATCGTTTGTAACGAACGGCTTCGGGGCGATAAGGTTTTGAACAAACGGTTAAGTAACTTCCCTTTATTTGCATTAGACTTCATTTGGTTACTTACCTTAGTCGTAAATTTGTCAACTTATATAGGTTACGCATGCGCAATTAATTTCCTTCTATATTACATATAAATTAGTTGAAGTTCGATATCAATTTTTACCATGATCAAGCAATGACCCACTATATCATCATACATCATTGGAAAGATAAATGCATACTCATTTGAAAAAAAAGGATGCCATTAAATTCTATACTTTGTAACTCAAACTATTCACCTTAGAATAGGCACACCGGTTTTGACAGCTGTGCAGGCGACCATTTTGGGCTCAAAAAGTATGACCTACTTTCCAAGCCGGAAACCATCAACAGAAAAAGTAGAGCACAAAAATGGCTTTTTTTCTTATTGCTTACAAATATACCTTCAAATTGATACCAAACCATTCCATTTGCAATGTATTTTACAAATCCTATGCAGCATGCACTGAACAATGTGTGCTAAATATCAAACTGACTGCATGTAACCCTAAAAACAGGAGTTCCGGTTTGGGGTTGTGTGACCTATAAGTACGCAAACGGGATTCTACTAACAAAGTAAGCTTCATTTTCACTTAATTATCGCAAAAGGTCTTTTATAAATATTATAAATACAATATCGTAGTTTATCACTGTATTATTAAACATCTATGATGCAAAGCCATATAGCTAAAACGTTATAACCCAAGAAATAGACGCTCGGTAAACTTCGGCAAAACACGATGGGCATTCGGAAGCGCAGTAGTCTCCGGATCGTGCCTTTCCGTTTGCTAGGTGGCGCTCTGTTCGCCCTATATAAAGGCTTGTCTCTTGGTAAGTGGTCAGCCTCTGGAATCGGGGCGTTGCCTGTATCCCGCTCGAACCCCCACTAACACCTCTCTTGGGGCGGAGAGCACAACAACCATACACAGTCAGACAAAAACGGGTTTACTACAACATAATAATAACGTCTAACAAAGCTCAAAATACTCCTTATAACATAGTACATTACTTCACACCTAAATATAAAAACAAACACTACATAAAAGTAAATATAATTCAGGCAAATCTGATGCATGGTCTGGATGGGGGGCAGGCGGGCGAAACAAGACGATGGTGGCTCCGAGTGGAATGAGTGCTGCTCCTTGGTCGGCCTCTAGGACTGATCTACACACAACCGCATATACATAATCACCATAAGACCTAGAACTCAACTACATAACACTCATTTACTCAACACCCCCAAACAAACTAGTACACCGAACACACCTATATAACTCCCACATACACACAACACTAACCTACACAACACCCTAAGCAAACCAATACACCGAACACCCCTACATAACAAACAAATTCACACTACTCATGCACACAGCATTACACCTAATCATAAAATCATCACCAACAATACAGTACAGGGCACATTAAGGTCCCATTGGCCAGCGTGCACTGAACTCTACTAAAACTAAAAGTAAAAACCTTTGGCAAAACACCCGGACACCCGGGGTAAATCTGACCTTCTCTGACTTAAAACAACTTTTATCTCCTGAAAGGTCACAGGGGCAGGTCGGACCTCAAAGACCTCGTCAAGAGGCCGGTATGACCTGTAAATAAACTCTGATTTAAAAAAAAGAGTGGTCAGTTCTCTTGCGGATGCTAACGGAATCACATCGAAAGAGAAAGGTACAGTACTCGCATGAACAGTATTCTGGAGCAGGTGGGTATTTACGTTAATATTCAAACGGTGCTGCCCGGGATGCAGAGTTCCTGTTTCTTGAAAAGTGGACTTCAGAACGTTGAAAGTCATTAGCTTCACGGAAGCTGAAGCCAGTAGCTTCACGGAAGCCGAAGCCAGTAGATTCACGAAAGCCGAAGACAGTAGCTTCACGGAAGCCGGATAGTTCGTTTAAGGTATCGGTCCCCTCTTTGGTCGCATTGTATATATCTGAAGCGACTCGATTATTTTGAGTTCATAATAAGAAGGCAGGTAACCTAAGGAAAATTAATAATTGCACTGTTTATTGTATTCAACGAAAAAGTTAGCCTTTCGAGGACTTCGGAAGGCATATTGAGTGTTTAACATCGTGCACGCAGCGCTCGGTGGCGGCCTCAGGAAGTCGGCGGCTCGCGTTACACGTATATACAACTTAAGATACATATTAGGATAACTAGTGCTACACAGCCCTGTTAGAATTAAATACTTGTAAATATAGATTGTTGTCAAATACCCCAAGGCCGGAAGTTAAGATGCGTGGTAGCCAAATCATTCGTATTAAGCACATACTTTTAACGCATTCGCATTTCGGTCATGGTTTATTTGACAATAAAGTATGATAGTTATTTGAAATTGTCTACCAGTAAACATTAAGGTATTATTTGCCACCGCGCACTGGTCGTTTTGTATCAAAATTATATCTTTTCGAATAACCAGGAGAAAATTGACCTATTTTGGCTCAAAATTAGAATTTTAAAAGCATTAAAAGCAATGCAATATTCCTAACGCGTAATATGTACTGGCGCTAAATATGTATTATTTATCATATTTAAAATCAAGAACCCTTCATTAGAAGCAAACTCTGCAGAGCCGAAATAAACTGGTATCTGGCATGCGTTATTGACGGTCAGTTTTGATGTGGCTATTGTGCTGAATTTTGTGTATCTTACATGCATACCTAGCTTAATATTGCACAAAAAAATAATTGAAGAACAGTAACATTCTGGTTGTGTGGTATGGAAGGGTATTGAGGTAAAAATTACATCCTTCTTTGTGACTGTGTCATGATTCTTGATGGTACTTTCAATTTGTATGTAGACACCTTTTCATGCTTGATGACACTTACAACTTGCCTGATGTCCAATGTCTATTTACATTCTGCTTAATGGTATCATGAATGTGTACAGATGCAACATTCTTGTTCGTTAATTGCATGCTACATATGTGTATGTTGGTTTGTGCAGAGAGACTTGTGCAATAGGCGCAGTGCATAATAGAATCAAATATTGATGCGTTAAATAAATTAACGCGATGGCAAGATGTGAGTTTCACCCAAGCACAAAGCAACATACAATCACGCATGATACAATGATGTCAATTGACAGTCGTTCCGAAATGCTACGGACGACTACGGAAATTTACGGCGTACAACGGAAATTTTATGTTATAGGAGAAGTTGTGCCCCTTTGTAAGATATTTGCTACTGAACCTAAATTTACCGCGTGTTTGTAGACGTAACTTTTTTTGGTTAATGACTAGCCATAATTTTTGTACAGTAATTTACCTTCAATAACCAAAGAAATTCTATGGATATATTTCAATATATGCTACTAATGCATGTATGCAGAGCTCCAGATAAGACGCTTAAAGTCGTAAAAAATGAATTAAATTTAGTAAAAAAAGTAGACTTAAATTCTGTGCGTACGGTTACACATTGGAAAAATAAAATAAGAATTCAAAATGTGTGATCATGCGTAAAACTCAATATCAATGCATATAATGTAAACATTTTATCAATGAGTTCCCACTCGTCTAGGCCCTCATTACAATTATGAAATCAGCAGCACTTTTACGTTATTATGAATAACAGACCATCTTTAAAACAGTCGAAAAGCCGAATGTTTTCCATAATCTGGTCCTTTTATCGCAAAAAGTCTGCTGTAACCCGGCAATTGTCATGAGCTCTTCTTAGACTATAAACCTAAATGCGGATGTGGCAAAAATTATACTTACCTGAAAAAAAGGAATTAATAATAGACTTTAAGGCTGGATTTTTTTATAGAGTGTATAGATTTTGCTGAAAAAGTTATCTGGAACTCTGCATGTATGTTGAGAGGAAATCCATTACATAATTTCAAATTTACTAGAGTACTTTTATATTGCACCACATAAAATGCTATAAAACTATAATATTGAAGTGCACATATAAACTTTATTATAGATGGGTAGGTATTTCGTTTCAATCTCTTTCACATATGAAAGAGCTGTTGGTCATGCTGCTTTAAGTACATATAGATGCATGACACAATTAAGATTAAGCAAAATAAAACACTAGGTATTTGCCAAGAGTCAAATATATACGAGCAGTTAGAGCGTAATCGTGCGCAGCGAGACTTACTTATGTAGAATTGAAACCCTTATTGCTTTCTTTCGAAATAATTTCATGTGTCCGATCTAATATGCAATATGCCCGGTGTATTTTTTAATGCGGATTAATGCTCCGTTTTAGATCCATAATTAATGGATGCCTCAATATTTTCAAAAATTAACAACGGATTAATGTTCACCGACATTTCTTCATACAGATTGGATATAAATATTATAGAGCTTACAAAAATACATTAAGCCCTGTTTTCCCGGCACACGCACTGGACACAAAGGTGGTTAGCGTGTGGCTATGATAATAATTCGTGAAAACATCTTTTTGAATGATAAATAATCATGTTATAACGAAAAATCAACTTTTCTATATAAAAAAATCACTATCGTTTTATAAATAACAAGGTATCCAACTCGAAATCATCCGAAAACGAGGTGCATCGTTTTGAACAGCCATTACTAAATTAATTTTGCAGCGATTTTCATGAACCCGGTCTTATTCAACGCAGAAATGAATTTCCTTTCAGGAAATGTATTTATCTTGTTATATTTCTACACATGCTGTGTCAAATTTTAAGAAATAACGCTATACACAATTCGCTTGACCCAGTTGTGATCGATCATACCGTATTTATGAATGAAATCTCCAGTTGTAAATGACACACCTCCGCATTGGACCAATGAAATCACTCGTGTGTTTAAAATGTCAGTTTGTTCAAATGTATGTAAACAAAGTTTCAAAATGCGCTGGACAGTTAGTTTTGCTGCATAGTGCAACGGCAAGCACGGTAAGACTGTTTTTTCATACGTTTAATTGAATTATGGTATCGAGGTTCGTGAACTTTGCAGGGAAAATGCCCTTTACTCCGTGAAGATTTCAGTCATGAATACTGTCTGATCGATCACAACTGGGTCACGCGAGTTGTGTATCGTGTTATTTCTTAAAAGTTGACAAAGAATTTGTAAAAATATTGCAAGACATATACATTTACAGAAATGAAATTTATTTCTGCGTTGAATAAGACCAAGATTGTGAAAATCGCTGCAAAATTGATGAAGTAATGGCTGTTTTAAACGATGCACCCCGTTTTCGGATGATTTCGAGTTGGATACCTTGTTATATATATATTTGATAGTGATTTTTTTTTATAGAAAAGTTGATTTTTCGTTATATGATTATTTATCATTCCAAAAGATGTTTTCACTAAGTATTATCATAGCCACACGCTTACCACCTGTGGCTGGACATACACCTTTAAAAAACGTTATTCAAATTCAAGTACTTATGCACTTACTAGTAATTGATTGTAAACAATGACGGTTGAAATCCGTGCGTGGGAATTTTTTTGGTAACCAAGAGCGACGTCAACGTTCATGACAGACCTGTTTATATGATATTTAATTTTTTTTCCAACTTGATTGAAAATTATGTTTTATGATATTTTAATACATGTAGTAGAAGTAGTTGTTTTCTCAACGAGGAGTACAATAGTTGTACAGTATTAGACACGAGTACTTGTAACTTTCAGGTTTCTCTTTATACCACAGGCATTATATAGTCATAAAATGATAAATATGTTTATTGACATTGTAATTATAGCGATTATAACTAGAGAAATCTGAAAGTTTCACGCACAGGTCTGTGGCAATGGGGGTTTGGGCTACTTTATAAATATGGGGTCGATATACAATGCACATCGGTAGATTACGTCTACTGTAATTATTTGGACTAGGGATGGGCCACACTTCCAACACATCAGCCCCGTTATGTCCTGAATAAAATACATGTTTAATTTCTTGAGTGCCAATTGCATCTTACAAATATCAAAAACATTCACGGCAGTCAATTCATTGTGTAGGCCTACTGGTTTTCATGGCAATATTAAACGTATTTAGTTTAATGGAGATTATATAACAAAGGGGACTAATTCAGCTTATTCAGTTTACTAGTCAAAATGATTCGGATGTTTTCGCTTTTTTTCCGGAAAGTAATGATTTCAACAACGAAAAATAAACGCGCGCCACCTGTTGTCATAATTTAGTAACTTGCATTCTGCTTAGTTGCATTCTGCTTACTGCCTTTTGCTTGCTGCCGTTGTTAATGACGCTTATTGGCAAAACCGATTATGACTGGTTTCAGGAATAATGAACACACAAACATTGGATAGTCACCAAGCATGTTGCAGCAATCATCAAGTATAGCCGATAGAGAACAAGCATGTTGGAACTGTCATGAAGCATGCTAGAATAAACATCACGCATAATGTAAATATTCATCATGAATGATGTTATGTTGCAACAATCATCAAGTATAAACGAATAGACAACAAGCATGTTGGAATTGTCATAAAGCAAATTAGAATAAGCATCAGTCATAATGTAAATATTAATCATGAATGATGTAATGTTGCAACAATCATCAAGTATAAACGAATAGACAACAAGCATGTTGGAATTGTCATAAAGCAAATTAGAATAAGCATCAGTCATAATGTAAATATTCACCACGAATGATTTAATTTTTACCTAAATACCCTTCCATAGTGTGGCCTTGTTTCACATGAGCTATATTGGAACTTTTTTGCTGACACCCGTATTGAAAATATTGGAACATGCATGATTTGTTTATGTTACATTTATATTTGTGGATTCGATGTATATATTGAAATGCATTTCCTAGTTTTGATATTTATTCGAAGTATGCTGGTAATATAAGAAAAAATGCATGTACCGATGCTTACTCAGGTTCTTTAAAAGCTTGTAAATGAACGAACATTGAAAACAAGTTATATGTGTTAATTTTTATTGAAATGTGTAGATTCGATATGTGATTTAAAAGCATTTGCAAATGTTCATAATATACAACGTGGCAACATATAAGATTTCATATCAAATAGTTTCCACTACAAGCTTTGTGTAACAATTATTTTTTTCCCATAAAACTATTTGTCCATTAATTTTTGACAATTCGTAAATACTTACCTATTTTCTGCACTTCATCATTGTGTTCGGAACTATTGTTGTGCTCGGCTATCGTGTCCGTTTGAATAGTGCATATTCCAACCCTACCCCATACAGTTATAACATTACCTGTCATACCAATGTTGCACTTAAGGCGCATTTCCAATTGAAACTATTTTTTTTCAGAAACGGAATCGCCGCAGTGGTTTGCGCCGAAAATCTAATTTTTAAAGAATATTTCACCAGCTGCGCGATAAAACTGAGACTATACTCTTCACAGCGTCTTTTCCGGACGGTTCGGGTCACGTAACGAATGGGAAACATTCGGTGCGCACGCCGATAATGCAAGTTTCCTAGCCTGTCCGCGTTTAGCAGCCTACATTTTGTTTTATAATTTTTATTTAAAAAAAAATACAATTGTGTCTTTATAAACTTACTACAAATATTATATAATTTTATTTCCTCCAGATACATAAAGAGCTGAAAAAAGACACAAGTTTACAATTGTTATCAAAAAGCATAAGTATAATATGTATACATAGAACAATATCTTAACACTTCTTTAGCGGTCAACACAGTAAACATTGACTAATTCACAGAGCAAACTCATATGCACATATTTTTTTTGACTATTATCTATAGGCGTTGAATTAAATTAAATTCATATTGTTAAGGAAAATAAAATCTCATAGAACTCAATGAAGCAGAGGAAAAAAACAGTATACATGTGGTATAAACATTAAACGTATAATAGCACAGTGGACCAATATATAAGGAAATGAGCAAATACGCACAACGCACAAATACATGTATTATCAAACCAATGCTGACCAAAACATACGCGAAAACAATCTGGCATTCTAGAAACGGAAACGAAACTCGAGAATAACTTCTGTTTACTGATTATGTACTCATAGCGTTTGCGGCAAGATTGATAGCAACATAAGAAACACACTAGTTACGGAAATAAATTATAGAATACGGTCTCTAAGTAATAACGACCACAGTGCCCAAGCAAGTTTGTTTCACATCAATACGCCTGCTTGTTGTTCAAGCGGTAAACTGCACCATTGTAAGTCTACTCCGCAAGTTTGAATGACGAGTGTCATCATGTGTGTTATGTGGGGATTATTAAAAACGCAGAAAAAAGTAAGTGTTCAATAATATTTGCACACCATCTTGAGCACTTGTGACACTGTTCCGCGTATAATCAACATGCGCCCTACTGCTCTATTCACTGATTTCACTATGGGCAGCAACTCTGGATGTGATTTCGATATTGCATAAGGCACATATTGGTTACCGTCTTCCGCATTATCGCGGACAAGCCATTGAGCATATTCCCGAATACCTGGCTTCTCTGAATGGATTTGACGTGTCTCCTGAGAATGCTCTTCAACTGCATTTTTAAACAAAGGTCGAACTATTCAAGTACATATTCATTTAAATTGTACTCATGAAGTAACCTAAATATATGGGATTAATCCTTGGCATTATAAATAATTGTTAGGAAATCGCGTCAGGCTATTTAGGAACACATGCTCGGCCAAGTATATTCACTGATGTCTGCATGACTGTCAAAAAATGACTATGTTTTAAACTCAAAACCTGTGTTTTACCTCAAATCTTTTAATGTCCGTGTGCGTGTATGTATTCCAGAGTTCACATCCGTAAAGTGCTTTAGGTATAACCACTGCCTGGTATAACATTTTAAGTGTAAGTGGATTTAAACCTTCTGGATGTAAACCACTATTTTGTAAGTTTAGGAACGTTCCTCGCAGTTAGTTGCTCGCGTCGTTCAGTGATTTGATTGTTGAAATCGACTCGTCGTATATAACAGCGAGGTGGATGCACACCTTAACTTCATTTCCCGGACTGTTCGGGTCGCGTAACGAATTGTAACACGCACGCCGATAATGCAAGTTTCTAAGCCAGTCTGCGTTTAGCAGCCAACATTTTCCAGCATTTTTAAGACATAAGCATTATTGCGGCCCAAAATTGTGGTTTATAAACTTACTACAAATATTACGGCCTCACTTAACACGCAGGGATTGCGGATACTTTGATAACGGATGACACTTCGATAACAGAAAACAACAAAAGTCACGAGCAAGAGGACAGTTCTTCAGCATTTTCGCATTTATTTTCTGTTCATTATGTTTTCGGAAACGGAACATTGTTAGGCCTATTATTGGTTTAGCAGTTCGTATTGCAAAAAAGAAAATCGCGGATAACTGTTGATGATATTAAAAGACGATACAATTTCATCGAAAATCAGCACGAAGTGCATGATAAGTACATATTTCAGCAATATATATAATACTGTGAAACCATTATTAATCGTCAGGCATTAATTTTCATAAATTTCGTCAGTCGACCGATCGGCGAATTTAAGATCCTGACGAACAATCATGCTCTATGTTTGAACACAAACAAACACTAAGTTGAACAATATTTTAAAAGTTTACCGTAGACATGAGGCATTAAATTCCAACATAATCCATGCACACATTCACTGCTGTTTCGCAATCAAGATTAATCCGGTTTTGACACAAAGGGAAGTTGATTACACAAGGTACTTAACTGACACTTTACACTTCTTTAAAACGCGTGTGCAGTACAGCTGTATCGAATGCGTTAACTTCGTTTATGTAGAATGGTAATGAATTAGCGCTAATTGTTTATAACTTTATTACCCATTAGGTGCATTGTGTTATTCAGGGGTGTTGCATATTAGCCATCACGCAGCGAATGCTGATGAAAGACAATAAACCAAATGAAAAGATGACGATGTGTGATCAACATGCGTATTTATCACAAATAAATAAAGAATATTTTAATTGCTGTTTGTTGTTTGATTGTTTGCGTTTAACCACACGTATTACTATTTTATATGTATCAATTTATTTATTTTTAAATTATTGACATTATTGATTTATATACCGGTAGTTTACTTTTTAAGAACAAACACACACATAGAGTTTATAATTTTAATGTTGATATCAGAATAAAAAAGCATTTTATTTGAAAAAAAACACTTAACAATCTGGAACCTCTTTCGTATAACACAAACAGTTTTAAAACGGTATTGACAGCATTTTAATAAAATTGTTATCAGTATGGAAATTATAATAATAGAATAAGACTAATTGGCAATTGGCTTCGTTGTTACAAACACTCGTTAACGGTTATTCGATCCCACTTGTCCGCTAATCATAACAATGAACGTGTGAATGACATATATTATGAGGGTCCATTACTGTCCCTTGATAACAAAAGACTAGTTAATTGGCATGTGACAAACAGGCCCCTCCTGCAGTGATTCTCAAGTGTGTTCCCGCATTCGTACCACGATTTTTCGCAACTGCGATTGATCGCGAATATGTATTACGCACAAATCGGATATTGGCTGACGCATTTTTTTAAATTCAAAATCAGAAATCGGCGAATTTAAGTGCTGACGAAATCGTCATTTTTATAAAAATGACGAAATTTTGTGCTGTCGAAAATAAATGGTTTCTCTGTATGTCTGGGATTGAAATCTGATCATTATAGCGTGAAGTTTCAATTTATTTTTCTTATATCGATTGTAGTGCTGAATATGATATACATTCCTCTACATATCTGCTTCTTTGGTACTACATTGGTACTCTCGCCGGTCTACAACATATCAGAGTGCCAGAGTTGTTTAAGTCCCCAATATCCGACGTATCCGTTATCAAAGTGTATACTACACCATGCAAACCACCTTTTAAACATGCTCTTTCTTTGTTCATATTTCATTGAATATTATCAACATTTCAGTATTTCATTACTTTAAACACCGTAATTGATCTACATGCTGGAATAGCAAACACATTGGTTAGAATAGTAACAATATTATTGGGAATCGAAGTGTCAAAATCATGCATACCTCGTACTAAAATATGCTCTATCTGTGTTTATATATCAATGAGTACCATCAAAAATTCAATATTTGAAGCACAGTAATTAGACTACATGCTGGCATAGCAAATCTGTATTGCAACATTTCCAAGTTTGTTATGTTGTGGAAAATGAGTACTGATCATCCAGTTTATACTATTTTCCAATGGAATGTTCTCATTTTTAGCAAACATCTACCATTCTTTTTTGAAATTCTTCCGTCATAATACAAAAGGTTATACCATTTAGCAACTTCACCATGAACCGTGTCTTTAAAACTAATATTAAGGATATTTATTTTAAAAACCCCGAAAAACTTATATTTCGCGCGCGGCTTTTGTTGCTCTGTTATCGAATTGCCTTCTGTTATCCAAGTATCCGCATTACCAGCGTGCTTAAGGTCACAGTGCACTTATTTAAATCAAATGCCATACGGGGCGAAACGATAAAACTTATACGACTAAGAATTGATTGTAATTCGTTTTCCCATTTTAATAATCGTTTTGTTAACGATGTATTTTTTATTTCAATTATTTCATTTCAAATACAAACCCTAAAAAACAATAAAACGATCCTTATCTGATGCCCTTATAACAAAGTATGTTGGCAGTTTGAATCCTTGAATTAAAGACTTTATGTTAAAGTTGTTTATTGTAAAGGTAGTTGTGTGGTTTGATGAATAAATTGTAATCCATTGTCAAATGTTTGTATTTATACGAAGTATGTTGGTGTTAAAAAAATATTTCCTTATGAAGTGTTTACCACAACTAATTATAGTATGTTCATTAACGAAGTAGTGAAGAAAGTTTAAATTGCTAGTTTTATACAAAAAGTAAATTTGAACAGGAAATTTGAAAATGCATCGGTCGATGTCCGTTAATTTACGAAGTCAGTAATAAATAATGGCTTTACAAACCATTCTTCCAGTTTTAAACACTTCTAAAGAGCAAGAATTTTAGAACCCATTGGTTTACTTGTTGAATTTGTGATCATTGATGAGTAATGTTAAGGTATTTGCTTATGTTCGTGAATATACGTAGTATGTTGGCATTTTAAATCCTCAAACATTTGTAATTAAAAACAATAGTTCTTAAATTCATTTTATATTAAAGAACGAGAATTTGTTGATTGATGATGAACAGACTGATTTTTCTCCCTGAAAATGTTAACTTTGTATTTAAAAAAGGACGGATTGATTTCTGATTTTAGTGAACAAAACACAAACATGTTTATGGAAATCTGAGGTGGCTGAACTTTAATCTTTACAAACCTAAATCATCTTATTAAAATACATAGAGATAGACGCATGCATTGTTTTTTTTTAAGATCCCAATTATTGTTCTGTTACATTTACATGGAACATGCATGTTTTGCACATGCCTGGCATAATGGCTTTTACTCCATGGCACGCTATTAAAGTATACCACATGATTTAAAATGAGTTATGGTTACATGTAGTTAAAAACATCAATTAGCTGTTCATTTATTACAATTGTCAGCAGGACAATAAAGAACGCATACAATTTATATCATATTGTTAACAAGAGGGCCATCAGGCCCTAAGGCGCTCACCTGAAAGCCAAAGGAACTAGACTGTTCTGAAAAAAATGCAAGTTGATTCATGAAGATTATTTTGGACCAAAAAAGTGACTTTTAACATGTTTTTTTATATTTGACCTTGTGACCTAGTTTTTGAGCAATTACGACCCAGCTTCAATCTCTGGCAAAATTTCATTTGGACAAATGTTCTGACCAAGTTTCATGAAGATTGGCCAATAAATGTGGCTAATATAGTGTCAACAAATTTTCACTAAAGCCATATAAGGACAACTGCCCCCCCCGGCGGCCATGTTTTTCAACAAACCATGACCATTTTCAAACTCACTCAAGCTATTATTTGAACAAATGTTCCGATCAAGTTTCATAAAGATTGGATAATAAATGTGACTTCTAGAGTGTTAACAAGGTTTTGTAGTAAATAGCCATTTAAGGAAAAATGCCACGCCCCCTTGCAACCATGTTTTTTAACTGATCTTAACCATTTTTGAACTTAACCCAGATATTATTAGTCCAAATATTCTGACCAAGTTTCATGAGCATTGGACCACAAATGTGACTTCTAGAGTGTTAACAAGGTTTTACCATACAGTAAAGCCATATAAGGAAAACTGCCCCGCCCCATGGTGACCATGTTTTTCATTCAACTGGAACCATTTTCGAACTCGTCCAAGATATTATTGGGACACATGTTTGACCAAGTTTTATGAAGATTGGACTAAAAATGTGACTTCTAGAGTGTTAACAAGGTTTTACTAAAGCCATATAAGGAAAACTGCTACGCCCCCTGGCGGCCGTGTTTTTCAACCAACCGGAACCATTTTCAAACTCGTCCAAGATATTATTGGAACACATGTTCTGACAAAGTTTCATGAAGATTGGATTAAAAATGTGACTTTTAGAGTGTTAACGAGGTTTTACTATAGCCATATAAGGAAAACTGCCACGCCCCCTGGCGGCCATGTTTTTCAACCAACCGGAACCATTTTCGAACTCGTCCAAGATATTATTGGGACACATGTTCTGACAAAGTTTCATGAAGATCGAACAATAAATGTGACTTCTAGAGTGTTAACAAGGTTTTACCATACAGTAAAGCCATATAAGGAAAACTGCCCCGCCCCATGGTGGCCATGTATTTCATTCAACTGGAACCATTTTCGAACTCGTCCAAGTTATTATTGGGACACATGTTTTGACCAAGTTTCATAAAGATTGGACTAAAAAAGTGACTTCTAGAGTGTTAACAAGGTTTTACTAAAGCCATATATGGAAAACTGCCACGCCCCCTGGCGGCCATGTTTTTCAACCAACCGGAACCATTTTCGAACTCGTCCAAGATATTATTGGCACACATGTTCTGACAAAGTTTCATGAAGATTGGACTAAAAATGTGACTTCTAGAGTGTTAACAAGGTTTTACTATAGCCAAATAAGGAAAACTGCCACGCCCCCTGGCGGCCATGTTTTTCAACCAACCGAAACCATTTTCAAACTCGCCCAAGATATTATTGGGACACATGTTCTGACAAAGTTTCATAAAGATCGGACAATAAATGTGACTTCTAGAGTGTTAACAAGGTTTTACTATAGCAAACTGCCACGCCCCCTGGCGGCCATGTTTTTCAATCAACCGGAACCATTTTCGAACTTGTCCAAGATATTATTGGGACACATGTTCTGAGTAAGTTTCATGAAGATTGGAAATAAATGTGGCCTCTAGAGTGTTAACAAGGTAAATGTTGACGACGCACGACGCACAACGCACGACGGACAAAAGGCGATTACAATAGCTCACCATGAGCACGTTGTGCTCAGGTGAGGTAACGAGAGCGCCGATGGCGTTAAAAGCATAGGTGCAAGATACAGGGAAGAATGGCGTCACGTGGTATAATGTAGTTCGATATCGCCATCCGCGAATTTCTCAAATCAATAATTTCAAACAATTACCGACTATTTAAATAGATAATCTTTCCATTTACATCAGTGTTTGAAACGCTTATGAAAAATAATTACCCAAGCCTTTCAAAATTTAAGCACGGACAGATCTGTATCGAACTATTCTTTTCACAAATGAAAAAAGACGCTACCCTATTCGTCTGCGTCAAGAATTTGTCGTAAAACTTTTGGTAAGCGTTAGATGCAGACGTGCACAACAGATTGAGTTCTGAATACAGATTTCTGAATGCAGATTTTTATAGAAACTCCTCACAGCAGTTACTTCCCTTGCTTCGCCCGGTCAGTAACTTCTCGTATAGGGAGGCCACTGCGCAGGAGTTTGAGATTTATAGTGCAGATAGAATTGTTTTACGAACGAAATTTGTTTTAGGTTATAAGAAAATTTTTTGACACAAAACGGTCTTAGAAAAATTCACTAAAAACGGTGTCAGCAATATTCTTGGAAGAAAACGTTAGAAAAACGTTTCCAAAAAAAAATGTAAGAATGACCATATACTAAATTAAATAGATATTTCGTCTGATTTTTGATCAGGTAAGGCTTCATAATGGGTAACCGATAGATGTGGATTTTTGAAATGTGGTATATACCATAAGCATAGGTGCGTAAACGCACCTATGCTAAAAACCGATACTAATTAACGGCGTTGTTTACGTTTTTCACTCTTAAGTTCCCGATTATCTGCGAATGTATTGAAAACCACTCTGTATTACCAAATACTTATCTGTATGGACTAAAGTCAAAATCATTTAAAGCCTGTGGTTAGTTATTGACATACACATAACAGCTTGCTGTATAAATGTGAAATGTGATACTGTTATCGCACAAGCACACTCGTTTAAATGAACATGTACTTGTTTATTATGTTTCGTATTTTGGTAGAACACAAGTCATATCTCAAGATACTAGCGCACACAATAATGAATAAAAAGCAATAACATAGTATACACGTACATATAATATATAAAGATTTATAATTATAAAGATATTAGATTGTTATGTAATAATGTCCAAATATAGTACTCGGCCAATTATGACATGTCGTTGTTTTCTAAACGTTTCATTCCCGATAGTATCTATAACTATTACCATTACCATATACGAGTAAAAATGCCTGGTAGCATGACATTATATGGGGTGTGCGGGAAATCTATGCCCCTCAATAATGATCGCGATCGCGCATTTAAGAATGAACGTCACGCAATAATCACGCAATAATCTGCGCATGGTGTGTTGTTATTAATTAGCTTTTACATATTTATTTTAGCTCGATTGCATCGAAAGCCTAAGGCTTATATAAACGCTCTCGAGTTTCCTGGGCCTAGCACCAGTACTTGGTGTCTATGGGAATCTAAAGAACGCTCCCTCGGTGGGGATCGAACCCGTGACCTCCCGGTCGCTAGGCGGACACCATATCCATTACACCACGACGACCTTAAGACCATTAAGTTGTTATTAAGACCATTAAAGAACCTCGTCTTATGTAAGGTATAAATGTCATCGTTCATGATTTTTTGTGAGACACTTTGCTTATGAATTATTGTTTGTTATGTCAATGTTTAAACACCATTCGCATACTCTCTGCCGATATTAACTCACCTGTCATGTTAATATTGAATAACACGCTCATGCCAAATCGATTTTTTACTGTTTCTGGTCGTACAATACACAGTTTAACTGCCCAATAAACATAGTTACCGCAGAACGGGCTATTTGGAAAACTTTTGAGCATAATTTCGTTTACAAGTAAAGCTACATAAACACATCGCTCGTTTAAATAATACATTTATTATAAAAACAAAAGTTAAGTTGTAACCGAATTCTTGTTTCATTCTCGTCACATCATTAAATCGTGTAGGTGATAGACATCATTCCTTAAAACTCGCATAATAAAATTGCGTGTAAAACGAACATCCGCAACATTATTATATCCACATAAACGAAATAACATTTTTGGTTAAAGAGAGCTAGCGCAAGTAACTTTAAAGAATATTATCGCATTTTGAAAGCGAAACATGTCGTTAACATTCCATCTGGGTATCGACTGTATCGTTATCACGGTGCCTATACCACGTGACTTTTTAAGATCTGTGTGGGGACTAAAATGTCAACAAAAGCGCGACGAAGGTAAGATTTTTATGGATATTTTTTTTTTATATGTCACCATTTTCAATGGGATAAAGTGGAGAGCCCGCTCATTCATGAGAGCTTTCTTTAGGTATCATGATTTTATAAAACAAATAAGTATTTTTTCAGTAAAGTGCAACCGCGCGTTTGAACGGTAAGAAAAAGGTAGGATCAGTGTGGGGACATTATTTTATTTTGACACAGAAACATCACTTCTGGTGAAATAAAGCAATAAACTTAATGGGCGGAGCTTACACTATATCATTTTGCATTCATTTTCAGTTTTCTGTTATTTATTTACGAGACAAAATTCAAGGTAAATATTCTTACAGTAATATGATCTGTGTGGTATACGTTTTTAGAAGGATCTGTGTGGTATACTGTTTACAAGTTTTTCAGTTCTATTCAGTTGCTTAAAAAAATGCTTGTCAACAATGTATTTAAAACTGGATTTTTAAATGCGATAGCAAGTAAAACACATAATGGCTATACACTACGCTTGCACCGCTTGTTGAACTAATACATAATTATGATATACAGGCATGCTATACAATCCCCATCATAAAATTAAAATCTTACGCTGGAGCATCTTAAATTGATGACAATGCCATGCATACCTTAAATAGGTGTACACTTTATGTTATTGTATTAAATTCCATTTTTATTTTGGCACCAAACACTACTGTCACGTGAAGTAATGTATTCTATATATTATTTTAGATATTATATTTGCTTTAAGGTATGGCCCAATGCTCCGAATGCGGAAAAATGTTGAAGACCAGAGCTGGATTATTGCGCCACATTAGGAGATACGCTAACTCTGGAAACTATTACTGCTGTGGGAAAGCATTTCAGGTAAGATGAAATACCTTAAAATAGTTACATTTTTATACAGTTATACTAACAAACAGATGAACGGATTTTCGTGAAACAGTACAAATATACAATATATCTCATCTCTCAGGTTATCATACATTTTGAAATATCTCAATAATCGTCAAATCGTTGGTAATTAAAAAAAAAATAACGAACGCGGGTCTTCTGATACTAACATTTTTCAAATAGCGAGTTTACGCATTGAAATGTCACGTGATTAAAATAGCTTTTTTTCTTCTTACGATGCCTTCAATCTTAGAAGGCTTCAAAGAACGAAGGACCCCACGATGTGTGTACAGTGCGGCAGGAGCTTTTCGGACAAGTACCTACCTACCCGTGGCTCGAGAGAAAAGTGCAAAAAAGAGGGATAGTCGAACTGTTACCAGTGTGGGTTGGCAGTTAGGAGTGAGATTGACCTCAAAGAGCACGACAAGCCCCACATGCCTGACAAGTATTACATATATGAGGAGTGTTTCAAACGTACAGTCGCAAAAAAAACCTCTCTCGACACGTGAGCACTTCACATAAATCCGTGAATACTGATTAACAATCATAATAGTTTACAGTTTGTCTGTGTAACTTGAATATCGTTTTACGTTATTTTATTCGTTATTTTATTTTAACTCTCCTTTACAATATTTTTTTAAGTTATCCGAATTTGTGTGTTTCTTTTGAAATTATTGTCAAATAATTGTGCAATAAGTTGGATTTACGTTATTCATTAATGAATCGCATCTGTGATTTGTATTATCTAATCTGTGATTCTTTATTAACTATAACTTGATTAAAGTTGTGCGATGTTTTTTCGTTGATTTCAATTTTAAATACCGCTGTCTGAAGATAGTTTGATAATCATAAGCAGCCAGGGTTTCTAAAAAGTAGTGATTTTCACGATTGCTATACATTATTAACTGCCTGCTTATACTTATTCTAGGCCGTGGTAATTGACAATAAACAATGTAGGCGATGAGGTTGAGTATACAATTCAATACTCCTTAATTTATTTGAAATACGTCTTGACATTCTTCACAGCTGCATCCCACCACAACACAAGAGGAGAATCATACATATATAATCATTTAATATAATAGTTATTCATTTACTTTTTATATTCTCTTCAAAATAATTAACACTAAATAAAAGCATACACTTGTTACACTGAATACAATGTCATAATTTATAACATGACATTATACAAACACATGGCGCATGATTGTAAATATCTATACTATGTAATAAACTAATGCAACAATATTAATTCCATAAATGAAAATAACACACACAAACACACACATATATAATATATATATATGTTTCTACAATGACCATTATTTTGTTTTTAGTAAATCGTGCCGGTTATTTTCAACTTTAAATAACAACAAAATAGAAAATAATGTCGAAAATGTATGATTTGTTTGGTCGTTTAAAGTTTCTTCACAATGATGCAAGGCACTTTGAAATCCATGATAAACCAATACGTCTGGTGGATTCAGTTTTATCAGTTTTTATTTCACATTTGATTTTAAAACATACATATTACTCAGGAAAGAACATGCCTTTGCTTTTTGTCAACCTGTGTAATATTTGACACAATCTCTATTGCAGAATTTGTGTTCGAATTAAATTTTCAATTGTGTTCGTCTATCCCCATTCTTATTGTTGGCAACAGTTTCTGTCAGGCTATCGTTTCGTCTCGCCCGCACCCAACTTACTCCTAGTGTCCCCTTCTGTATAACATATCTGTCTCGTGAAACAGTTTCCTCTTTTTTCTTCCCTTATCCCTTTCCGCTCACTAGTGTCAAATATGTGATTACTGAAAAGAATCATTTTTTAATGATAATAATAGATCTACTACTACTACTATTACTTCTTCTTCTACTACTACTACTACTACTACTACTACTACTACTACTACTACTACTACTACTACTACTACTACTACATGTAATACTACTACTACTACTACTACTACTACTACTACTACTACATGTACTACTACTACTACTACTACTACTACTACTCCTACTACTACTACTACTACTACTACTTCTATAACTAATAGTAGTAGTAGAAGTAGTAATAGTAGTAGTAGTAATTGTTGTATTGAAATTATTGAAATTAAATATAAAAAAAATATTTTGTCGTCATTATTTCAATTTATCCGTGAATTGTAGAAACACGGATACCACACAGATCCTTCTAAACACGTATACCACCCAGATCATATTACTGTAAGAATATTTTTCTTGAATTGTGTTTCGTAAACATATTACATAAACCTGAAAATGAATGCAAAATAATATAGTGTAAGCTCCGCCCATACCGTTTATTGATTAATTGCACCAGAGGTGATGTTTTTGTATCAAAATAAAATAATGCCCCCACACTAATCCTACCTTTTTCTAACCCTTCAAACGCGCGATTGCACTTTACTGAAAAAATACTTATTTGTTTAAAAAAATCATGATACCTATAGAAAGCTATCATGAATGAGCGGGCTCTCCACTTTATCCCATTGAAAATGGTGACATATTAAAAAAATATCCATAAAAATCTTACCTTCGTCGCGCTTTTGTTGACATTTTAGTCCCCACACAGATCTTAAAAAGTCACGTGGTATAGGCACCGTGGTTATTGACTTATATCGTCGACATAAAAGGATACTCAGGTATCTACGCAAAGAAAAATAGCTCTAAATATGTATTTTAAAAACGTTTGGTTAATTGAAAATGCACCATAAACTAGCAATGATTTGACGATCAACATTCACATTTCAATTTACATTCACATAACTTTCCTCGTCAACAAATGAAAACATTCAAAGTTACAACAAACAAAGCGGACGAATATTAAAAATCGGAGCATAGCCGTAGAAAAAAACAACAACACAATATGACATAACGAATATTCAATTCATCTCTTGTGTTTTATATAAGTTTCTTCATTTTATTTCGTGTTTGACAAAATTTGGATACCATTTTCTTTTTTGCTAAGGATACGTGAGACTTATGTTAGTAAGTTTAAACAAGGAGGTATTTATCGACATTGTCTAGGGTAGTTTTAAATCAATTTCGAAACAATCAAATACGAAACAGCTCAATAAAGATTAAACAGTTATTTGGATGTAAAGAAGAAAAATATAAAGAATTTAGATTAAGAACGTAAGAACGTTCACGTACATGTATAAGATTATAAGATCTCATAAACAAACAACCTCAATATGAACGTGTAATTCCGAAACGAACGTTATGAAGATAAAACTCAACAAACAATAAACATGAATGAGAAAGTGCAGGATTCTGGATTGAAAAACTGGATTAAAGCATGTCTAGGCTTAAGGTATGTCAGGGACGGAATATGTCCTTTCATGGAAAAGAACTGCAATGACTTGTATTTAATCAATGAGACGTACACTAAACGGTTGTGTCAATTGACTACCTTTTCGTGCGCCAACTGTTCAATTAAGACGTTGAGACAAAGTCATTCAGGAAATCAATGTCCAACAAAGGGGAAGTCTGTTAACATTAAATGTGGTTGCCAATCACCTGCGAAAACACAAATATGCCTAAATAAAGGTTTGTGTGGTGTTTTGTACGACCAAATTCTGAACCTACATGTAAACAACGCGCCACGATGGGACAATTCAGAATGCTCAAAATGGTATAAGAACGGCTGGGAACAAATGAAATGTTTTATTGATATACCCGGATATACTCACAAAGAACACATTTCGCAAGCAGATATAACTGCATTTGTGCACATATGCCAAAACAACATCAAGCTGAAGAACATGTTACGGACAGAAATTGATAAACTTATACAGGTACATGTATTCACATTTTTAAGCTTACCTAAGCACAACTTGCTCATGGTTAGCTTTTGTGATCGCCTTTGTTGTTCGTGCGTCGTCCGTCGGGCGTCATGTGGCGTAAACATTTACCTTGTTAACAGTCTGGAGGCCAAATTTATTGTCCAATCTTCATGAAACTTGATCAGAACATGTGTCCCAATGATATCAGAGACTTCACCCTTGATGCCTTCCGCGTTGACTGTTGACAAACAGGCTTAGTTGGTATCTGCCGCATTTCAGTTGCTTACAGAGATAAGTAGGGCTCTTAACCAATTTCAAACAGATTTTATATACCATTTGAGAGTAACCTTGCATTTTTGGTATTGCCAATATAACAGAGTGTGAATTAGAAGTGTTGTAAATATATATCTTAACCCTTTACCATTTACATACGTACTAGAGTTGCGACACCTTAAGGGTTTCGCGTGATGGAATGAGTGGAGAGATCAAATCAAATTGAAAATCGATTATTTCTAAAAAAAATTGGTACGAAAAAATATGTGGGTACGAAAAAAACAAATTTGGGTACGAAAACAAATTTGAGTATGAAATAATAGGGTACGAACAAAATAAGGATACGAAAAACTATTTGGGTAGTTTTGGAATCGCTGTCACCCCGCTCGCTTTTTGAAATCCGCGCGCAGGCCGGGAACCTCGATCTTTAAATATCAATAACAGTCAACAAACACTACGGGCGCCAGATTTGATTTTTGAATCGGTGATTTTTTTTTTGGAAACCACCATGGCAGACCAAATCCAGTTAAACAATTGGTAAGGAATGATCCATGTGTATGTAATTTACAACATATTTTGTTGATTACCCCCATTAAGTGAGTGAAACAATAGTTACAGGAATTTATCACATCGTCTGTGGAGGTCTCTATAGGCTTTAGGCATACACGCATGTACATGACTGTTATTGATATTAAAAGATCGAGGTTCCCGGCCTGCTTGCGGATTTCAATAAGCGAGCGGGGTGACAGCGATTTAATTATGCATAATGATGCACTTCCGTTGCTTCAGAAAATGGCGAGTGATTTACCTTGTCAATTTCTATGTA
Organism: Dreissena polymorpha; assembly: GCF_020536995.1. Taxonomy (NCBI): domain Eukaryota; kingdom Metazoa; phylum Mollusca; class Bivalvia; order Myida; family Dreissenidae; genus Dreissena; species Dreissena polymorpha. The sequence goes on from NC_068364.1 coordinate 78,862,995, forward strand.
CATAGTCGAACTTTTTTTAAGCAGACGTTTTGTCGGAAGATTTTTATTGATTTAGTATGTGTTTGCATTATAATAAACTACGGGTAACTAAAAACAAAATAATAATAATAATAAAAAATAAATATAAACATTGACATCGAGCGCCTATGGTTTGAATTGCCATTTTATAATTGAACGCAGGTTTAATGTGAATTTACAACACGTCCGCCATTTACAATGTCAGAGGTCAAGCCGTAGCAAATTAATTCTACTCGGATAATTTATATCTAATCGAGGAAATGTGTTTTCTTAATGTTTATGTGTAGTATTATGACTTGAGAGTATAAAAAAACAACGCCCGGGGTAGACCTCTGTTCCCTCGATTATAGACCGAGTTTCAAATACTGAAACATTTATTTTGATTAGGAGCAAAAGGGGGATTTATTACCATGGAACTCGAGATGTTAACTGATTGACACATGGGTGATATATTCCATGCGTAAAAATGACGCACGGCAGAAAAAAGGGTTGCGTCAAAAACAAGTCATTTTTAATTAGCTCGCGTCAAAACGCAGGATTCTGCGTCGATTGAAATCCCTAGTCCAATATTTGTTTTGAAGTTAAATATTCATACCGATGTTGATGAAGATAAGACAAACAATGTGACTTCTGTGGTGTAAACATGCTTTTTGTTTATTTGATATATTAACCAATGTTTTTAGCTCAAATAACCCAGTGTCAAACTTGGTTGAGATTTAATTGATACAAATGTTCTGACCAAACTTTATTAGGATTTGCGAATAAATTAAAGAAAGCGAAACAGTTTTTCAAATTCAGCCAAGACATCATAAGAACAAATGACCTGACCAAGTTTCTTGAAGGATACACAGTAAATGTGATTTCTAGAGTGGTAACAAGATTTTACTATAGCCATTGGCCCATACAAGGAAAACTGCTATGCCCTCAACGGCCATGGTTTTAAACTGACAGAACATTTTTAACTATACCCATAATTAGTAAAACCTTATCAAACATTAGTAATTTGAATAACTATAGATGTATTAAACACCCCAAAAAAATAATGAATGTAAAATCAAACCCCGTTGTTGTTTACTTTTCAACCTCAGTTTGTGAGAAATAAATGGGTTTCTAAATTTTATCGCATGGAAATGGTATATACAATAATAATAATTCAACTCATCATAAAAATTCCAGTGCACAAATATACTTACAGAGTATTCTGTCATATCTATTACCTGTCAATAATACCCGAAAGGGGAATTAGACAGTACAGTCTTGGCCAAACATGGTCGGACCGACGGACATGTCCTGTAAAATAGTGTAAGGTCAGGCATGTTTGTCAAATTTACGAGACCGATTGTCCGGTAAAAAAACAAAACGAATTCATAGGTTTGTATAGGTTTGTTTATGGCTCTTAAAAACGTTTTCTGAGGTGCAAAAATAGCAATAGCGTCTTTATACACGTGCTTTTCCATACCAACGCTCTTTCTGCTGACGGAATTTTCCGAGGGCACCTGATTGGTCTATTTATGTGCATCTTACGAATGTGGGTCAGGACGGTCCAAATCCATGACGGCCTAGTCGCTTAACAAGATAATCATAAATCTGAATATTACAATTTAAATGATGCAGATATCAATTTGTGTGGTTTTAATAGCAATAGTAATGTATAATAATGATCATTGTCATTCAAACCGTTATTATCTTGGCTATCAATGTCCATGCGTGAAACAGGCCGGTTGTCATTTATCGAGGCCGTTGTCGGTTAAGGCTGTATTGACCAGACTCATACCTGACATGCGCGCTAAGCGTAGCTTAGTAAAACAAGTATCAGCTACTTTTGTTTTGGAAATTGTTCTTAAGATATTACAAAGAAGCGATTTCTGTTTATATTAACTGTTAACATGCGACTGCGTTCAGCATTTAAAAAACAATAATTTTTTAACTAAACAAGACTAGTACCATGTATGGCGTGTATTATTATTTAACGTCAGATACAAATGTGTGACCTTAAAATTAATAGCTATTCAATAATTTTATCATTTTATATCATAAACACTAGGGCTGTCACGATTCACCGGTATATCGCGGTGCATGTCGTGAAAAAAATCGCACCGCGGTATGGCGTTGACGCACCGGTTTTTTTAATATTATTATATTAGCACATATATAAATACATTACATAATTATTTTGATATAGATATCGTTTTGAAAAATGTAGAAGCGATTCAAAAGGGCTAAATAAATAATCCGTTAATATCCAGGTCAAGCAAGCGCTTCCACTGGTAGATGTTTAACTTTCACGTTTAAAATACGGCCATGTATGGGTCCGTACCTTTTTTGGAATTAGGGACAGATTTCCTTTGCAAATAAGTTCATAATTATCCAAAAGATGTTTATTCTATTTCTTATTTTCTTTCTTTAGTATATCGATCGTTCAAAGCATGGCACTTCCGAATCATGTTATCTAAAGATTCTGAATAAGTCGAGGAAGAGTCAGAACGCTATGGATTTTCAATACTGGGCCCGCTGACTCCGCATTTTGAACATGCCCTTGAAGCGTTCGATTTACACAGATCGTAGTCACAGCTATTGTAAACAACATGGCGGGCATTTTAGAAAAAGACGCGAACAATAACAATGACTACTTCTATCAAGTTTATTACAGTTTCTTTTACAGTTTCTAGTCATACTATGATACCAGTGTTTTCTGATTATTGAGTTTAATAAAGTTTGTAAAGCTTGTTATTCTGCTGTTTTCTTCACAGATTCATATTCTGTAAAATATCGCGGTACGTACCGCGATACAGTGTTGCTGTACCACGATATACCGCGGTACGCTCACGGCGTATCGTGACAGCCCTAATAAACACCCTGATCCCAGCAATGAAACCAAGTTATTTTACTATTATATTCTTTAGCCAGTAGGCCCTATAAAAAAAGAGGAGGTCCTGTATTTTTTCCCATTTTAAAGGACCTACTGTCCAGTAAATATTTGCCTAGTTTGGATTTGACTGAGTATATATAGATACATGTAGATAGAAAAACCACACGCTGAACATATTATAGGCTTTTGTATTGCTGATATTTAATTTCTTCTTTGCATATTCAATTGATAAAAAAACCTCAACTGGATGTCTATTCTTAGTTTGCTGTCTTATTGTACCCTCAAATTATAAATGTTTCTTCAATAATTGAATTTTCAGAAACCTCATTCTTTAAAAGAATTTTTCAAAGTTATTTGGTTAAAGCCACACACTTTGAAATGAAATACATGTTAATCAATACATAAAGATGCAATTTGAAAGTGTGCAAAATTGTCATTAAATCTATAGCCTAGTTAGGAAGTCATTAATTATTTTTTTAATTTAAAAACCGTAAGTTGGATTTCTATTTACGTATACTCATATTTCGACCAACGCGATTATTTTTTAGTTTTAAAGCGCAAAATAGACGGATTTCTAACTTGTAACCACCAGATATATTCTAAATGGCATAGATAAAATTAAATCTATAGCATAGTTAGAAAGTAATACATGTATATTATTGTTCAAACGGTACCGCTTTTAAACCAAAAGTAGGATTTGTAGACGTACAAGTCTATATCGACAAACGCGATTATTTTTAAGTTTTAAAGCGGAAAAAAGACGGATTTCTACCTTGTTATCACCAGATATATTCTAAATGGCAAAGATAAAAATATGTTTCTTATTTATACTTAAATTTACTATGCCATGCAGTTAATTTTAAGGTGTGTGGCTTTAAGTCATATACAAAGTTGAGCAAATATAATCATTTTTCTAAAAATAAATCATCCTCCGAAGCCCTCACTGAGATTCAAACTCAGACCTCTTTCCTCTGTGAAGGAAAGTATTCTATCTTGAAATACAAGGGCATGTAAGAGGAAAGTTAGCTATTTTAAATCTTTCAACAAATAGATTTGAACAATATTTATATGTTATTAAAATATGCCAACATCCCGTAAGTTTATTTTTCACATGACCTTTGAAACAGAACAGACATCTCTGAATCTGCAATACATTAAAATCTTAAGTGTTAACAAGGTAAATGTTGACGACGAACAACAGACGACAGACAAAAGGCGATCACAAAATCCAGAGTTGAAAAGAATTTACGATGCACGAGATACGTATTTCATTCTTTACAAGAGCGAAGGAGTCATAAAAAAACTAAATTTATTATTAACAACACGCCTACCTCAATTTAAACTTAAATCCAATGCTTTAAACAATTCAGTTACAATGATATGAACTTCCATTTTCTCTTCTTCCTTCCCTTTCTCAAAATTTATTTAAAACCACACTATTTTTTAATTATAAAAGTATAAAATGCTAACCATTTTGACCTAAAACACAATATAGGAAACCGTACATCCAACTTGTCGTCATTAAAGTCCAGAGTTTACATGAAAGTATGTTACACAAGATATGTATTTCATACTATACAGAAGCAAAGGAGTCATAAAAAAACTAAATTTAGTATTAACGACACGCTTACATGTACATCAATTTTAACTTTAATCCTTTGCTAAATCAATAAAGTTACAAAAATATGAACCTCCAATTCTGGTCATCCTTGTCTTTCTCAAAATTTATTAAAAACCACACTATTCAAAAAAAAACTTGTGTATCAAATGCTTACCATTCTTACCTAAAACATGATTAAGGAAACCGAAATCTTGATGCAGCGAGTTATTTTATTCTTATGGAAGATTAAATTATGCATGACAAAAATACAATCGGAAATGTTTTTTACAATCTTTTGATGCTTTAAAAAATATTTTATGTTAAATAAATTATCACGTCTGACTTGTCTTCATTAAAATCCAGAGTTTGAATAAAATTACGTTACACGAGATACGCATTTCATACCATATAAGAGCAAAGGAGACATAAAAAACTTAATTTAGTTTAAGCGACACGCTTACCTAAATTCAAACTTTTATCCAATTTTTAAAACAATAAAGTTGCAAGATACAGTAACATGCATGCACTTCCATTTTCTGTTGTTTTTTTGCGTTCCATTTCTCAAAATTTATTTACAACCACACTAATTCTTATTAACATTTGTATCAAATGCTTACCATAACAAAGCCGTAATCCTGTCGCTGTGAGTTATTTTATTCCTATGAAAATTTAAATTATGCATGACAAACACAAAATCCAAAATAATTTTGGATTCTTTCGATGCTTTAAAACATATTTAACTGCACGACCGACTTGTAGTCATTAAAATCCAGAGTTTAAATTAAAATACGCCACACGAGATATAGTTGTATTCCATATCAATTCATGTGTGCTGAAGAAAGGGGCAATTATACAGTAGGCTTACAATGCTCAAACCAAAAGGTTCCAAATTGTTGCAAACAAATAAATTAAACATTCACATAAAGGGCATATCACTTCCTCAAATGGTCAAAAGTGGGTGGGATAATTTAAACTAAACATTTCATATATAAGCATTCTATATTAATTTTGGAACAATATGTACAAATAAAATAACATATATTTCAGTGATACATGCATCATTTGTACATAAATCTTTCCCAAATAGTCAATAATGACATTTTTTCACCTCATAAACCACTTTCTTCTTGGGAGTTGTAAGTCCTTATTTTCTTCTTGTATTCATATATCCACTGACAGCAGCTGGAACCTGTACCACTGTAGAAGATTATGTTAGAGTATTATTAAATATAACTCACTAGAAACACTTAAAAAAGTCTCCTTTATAAAGTCATTTTTTAAGAACAAAAGGTAAACAAATGGAGTCAAAAAATAGTTCTCTTGAAAAAGTATGGTGGGCCAGAAATGACAAATTATTAAAAAGAAAAGATATATACAGAAATGTGGAAAGCATTCCAATAAATTCCCTTTATAATGATTTTGTGTATACTAATAATAGTTTTATGTTTCCCACATAATACTGGGGGACATATTGTTTTTGCCATGTCTTTTTTTTTCAAACAAACTTTAAAATTGGCCATAACTTTTGCAATATTGAATATAGCAACTTGCTATTTGGCATGCATGTGTATTTAATGACACTGCACATTTTGATTGGTAAAACTTCAAGGTCAAGGTCATCATTCAAGGTCAAAAGTAAAATATATTGGGGGACATAGAGTTTCACAAACACATCTTGATTTTTGTTTTTTACACTGTTTTCAACATGTTTCAATAAATGTTACATTACAGCAATATAAACCTATTACATTATCTCTTAGTTACAGATTTTACTAAATTTTGTATTAAATTGTACATGCACTGAATGTATTAATTTTGTTATTCTACCATTTTGCCTTCACACTACATATACACTAATTGTAATACATGTGCACTTAAAGAACATTGTAATTTATTTATATAGGGTTAACAGCACATTACTAGTATTTAAGTCATAATGAAATGCAAATTGATGATGAAATAATACCCCACATGATTAAGCATTGTAAGATACAATTAAGGTTGCTTCAGTGATGCCACAAATCCAACTTTGTCATACAAGGATTAAAATAGATATGTGTTTGTCAGATATACAATGTCCACTAATGCGTCCTGTTTAACCCATATTTTTGACCTTTTAGCTTGAAGGATGACCTTGACCTAGACATTTCACCAATCAAAATGTGCAAATCCATTAAATACATATGCATTCCAAATATCAAGTTGCTATCTTCAATATTGCAAAAGTTATGGCCAATGTTAGTTTTCAGACGGACGGACATTTCAACTGCTATATGACACCCTACCGGGGGCATACAAATTGTTCATACAAAGATTTAAATCCCTGCAGATAGAGACCATGTCACGTCAAGTGCCTTGAACACTTAAAATAAATATTGACAAAAAGGAAAAATTGCTTTTTGAAATTATTTATACTTTTATTCCATTGGTTACATGTAAGTATTGGATTGAAGCAACACTGGAGACGTTCAAATTCATCCAATATTGACTTCGTTCAATGTTTCTTCAAACCATTGAGATGGCACCATCCATATATGCTATTATTGTTTTATGTCATTTCATTTAATTTTGAGAAATAGCACATTTCTGAAAGTTGCATGCCAATTAACATATTAATTATTGATATATCAATTTACCTAATGACAAATAAATATACCTTTTTCGCAATGTTTTCTTGTTTATATATCAACGAACTTCAATGAGCCTTCATCCAAATCCCGTTGAAGCCCATCCACCTCATATGGGCTGTCTTTTCCTTTATACAGGACTTCATGTACCGCTTGTGGATCACCGTCTTTTCCTAAACAAATGCATTAAGTATTTCAATCCTTTTCCAAATACAAAAAGCAACCGGAAGAACCTTAAGGATAGGTATTTGGAAGACAATTACACAAAATCAGCATTTGCAAATTCTTATTTTCTTATGGCTTTATATTTTACATAAAATTAATTCCTACTTGAGACAATTTTGCAGCTTGATAACCTTCAATAAATTATATAAAATTGCAAAATAGCCAATTATGAGAAAAAAAGAAAATGCGCATCATGAGTATTTAAAAACAATAAATCATCATTAAGAATTCCTACTTTGATCACACACTTTAATATAATATCATCTTTTTCAATATAAAAATTGATGGGAACAAAGACTTATTTTCATAAATAAGCAGTTTATCATAAAGAATTTTTTTCTTTTGCATACATTAGTTAACATTTTTTAATATCCTTGTTTATAACAGGACAATTGGGAAATAAATGTGAAATCATTACAGTGGTATATCAAACATCATAATAACAAGCCTTAGTATACATATATGTGCTATATTAGCTTTTTAATACATCATTAGCCCTTTGAAAAGGTATTGAAAAAAGGAGATATTGGTCATTATGAAATATTTATCTTTTAGTTACCATGCTTTCAAAGGTTGTAGATTGCAAGCCACATTAATTTGTATGCGGGCCAAAGAGTTAAAATAATTGATTAAACAATTATATATTTCTAATAATTACCTGATACTACATCTATCACTGTTCCAATATACCATTTGCTCTTATTGGTTTCCTTATCAACAATCCATTTGTGTCGAATCTGTCGACCAACAAACTTTGCTGTTCTGCATCGACCAGTCCTTTTATTGGTGCAAACTTCCTATAATAAAATATTATTTATAAACAAGAGGGCCTGAAAGGCCCAAAGTTGCTCACGAGAGATTGAAAGAAACTGACCTGGCCTGTGCAGCCCAAAATGTCATTATAACAAATGTTCTAACCAATTTTCATAAATAGTGAACACCATGGTGGGCACGTTTTAAAACAGACCAGATACATTTTCGTACACATCCAAAATATTATTATTCGACATTAAAACAAAAATTTTGACCAAGTTTCATGAAGATTGGACAATACATGTGACATAAAAAGTGCAAACAAGTTTTTTCAATAGCCATATAAGGAAAAATGCCCCAACCCCAGATGGCCATGTTTTTCAACCAACTGGAACAATTTTTAAACTCATCTGAGATATTGTTAGGACAATTCTTGTGACAAACTTTCATGAAGATCGGCCAATAAATGTGGCCTATATTGATAGCAATGTTTTACTAAAGCCATATAAGGAAAAATGCCCCGCCCGCCATGTGTTTAAAGCAACCGTAACTATTTTCAATCTCATGCAAGATATCATTGACACCAATCATCTGATAAATTTCATAAAGATTGAACATAAATGTGGCCTCTAGAGTGTTAGTTTAAGCCTATTTATTTTAGCTCGAATGCATCGAAAGCCTAAGGCTTATATAAACGCTCTTGAGTCCGTTTCCTGGGACTAGAACCAGTACTTGGTGTCTTTGAGGGACATGCAAAGAACGCTCCCATGCCGTTAATCAAACCTGTGAACCCCCGGTCACTAGGCGGACACCATATCCACTACACCACTGCGACCTTGAGTGTTAACAAGGCAAATGTTGACGACGCACGCCCCACAACAGACAAAAGGCGATCACAAAAGCTCACCATGAGCATATTGTGCTCAGATGAGCTAAAAAAATTGTATACATGAATAATCAGACTACATGCATGTTCAATTAACATGAAATTCTATTTTCTATCACATAAACATTAATTGCAAAATAAACAAAGTTTGACGGAAGGACAGACAGACAGACCGATCACTATATGCACTCCTTTGGGGGCATAAACAAATAGATAGAGGATATAATTTTATTAAGGTTTTAAATATCAACTATTGTTCCTGCCAACTAACCAGTAAATATTGCTAATTTCAGGAATGGTTTACTATTGACTTAGAAGTCAAATCACACAGGAGACATTTAAATGAGCCTTGTTCTGAGAAAACTGTGCATAATGCATTTGCTAAAAGTGTTTTTCCCAGATTAGCCTTTGCAGTTCACACAGGGACAACACTTTCCGTCTCAATTGGATTTTTGCTAAGAAGAGAATGCATTTAAACAAATAATGTAATAAAATTGGAAAGTGTTCCCTGATTAGCCTGTGCGAACTGCACAGGCTAACCTGGGACGACACTTTACGCACATGCATTATGCCCAGTTTTCTCAGAAGGCGACTCAAATGGAAATTGAGAAATTGATATTGCTCTAATAAGCCCAGAGTTGTTATGTCATAGATCTATCCTTATACCATATTGCTCAACCTAAAACATTAAGAAAATGCATGGGCTGTCAGTTGTAGTGCATTCAAGTCACTGTGATCTTGACCTTTGACCTGAAAATCAAAAGGGGTCATCTGCCAGTCATGATCAATGTACCTATGAAGTTTCATGATCCTAGGCCTCAGCGTTCTCGAGTTATCATACGGAAACCATTTGGTGGACGGACAGACAGACCAACGGACAGACAGACCGAAATGTGCAAAACAATATACCCCATCTCCTTTGAAGGGGGCATAAATATAATGAGTAATGACTAATACAGACATCTTCATACAGCGATAACCATGATTACTTTCCTTATTTCTGTACATGAAAACAAGAGCTTTTTTTTGTGAAACACAATGTCCCCTAGGCCCTACTGCGCTTTGAACCCATATATTTTACCTTTGACCTTGACATTGACCTTTTAACACTCAAAATGTGCAGAAGCTCCATGAGATACACATGCATGCCAAATATAAAGTTACTTTATTAATTATTTCAAAATTCATAAACAAGGACATGTTAAGCTTTTGTACTGACACACATACAATGACAGACAGACAGGCCAAAAACAATATACTCCTAATCAATCGATCCGGGGGCATAAAAATGCTATTTTGCTGTAAGTTATTAATTATCTTAGCAAGATGAGTTAATAAGAACCAACAATAAATGTAATTTAGATGATTATTTGACTTAGTTACAAGGAAAATCTACAATCCACATTTAAATATGCCTACACTTTTACTAATTTTTCACTTTTACAGTTTGCATATGAGGAATTTAATTCATTTTTATAAAAATGCATATATCAATTTACTTTTGTTGTTTTACACGTAATTTGCCATTGAAAACATAGTTACAAAAATATAAATTTGTCATTATGAACTATTTATCGTTTAGTCATTAGGTTTTCAAATGTTGTCGGTTGCAATATACATGTACAAATGATAATATCTAATGTAACTTCTTTTAAAGCATGGATGGTAATTAAGCTTTTTGAATGTACATTATTAAATATTTCACTATGTTACTAAAATTACTTTGAAAGCATCAGCAAAATTACCAAAATCTTTAATAAAAACTTGTTTTGTCAAAAATGGTAAATCATTAATATATATATTCTATACCTTTGGTGTTGAATTGTTATTGACATCAGTCAATGAATCATTGCATAGATGGGATATGGACCCGCTGTTTGATCATCTACATGTACTGTACTGTACTACCAATTTTGAAGGTTTTACTAATGGCTTGGAAACACTTGTACATTTTGTCTTCGTCACTTCAACTCGCTGATTAGGAATGAACTGAAATGAAGTAAATATACATTTATTAAGTTATCTCTTAAAGTACTGTATTACATAATGTTTACCCTTTTCATGTTCCCAAATTCTGCATAACACTAAACCATAAATTTAAAGATGAAATCATATATGAAATATTTCATTTATGTTAATTAAAATCATTAATTAAAAATGTGAAATTCTGTACTATTATAAATTTCATCATATGTTGCATTGTTTTAAAATTTAATTTTCTTTAAATATGTCAGAATGTAATTGTATAAGAAAAAGATTAATTATAAAATTGATGTCAGTGCATAACCCAGAAAGGGTTATTAAAAAAAACAAAAAAAAAACATATTATATATATATATATACAATTTAAGGTAACATTGTGAGGGGCATACCTTTGTTACAAATCATCAGACTAGGACAAGCTGATAGTATGTGTATCTCCTCTTGGTAGTGATTCTTCCATTGAAGCTCATTGAATTACATTTTTTAGTAACTGTTGTTGAGATAGACGGACAAACGGACAGATAAATTTATGATACCCCCAAAAATAATTTAGGGGGTAGCATAAAACATATAGACAACACTTACCCATGGTTTGTTTGGTTGTCTAATTCCAGTATACATGTATGTTCCCATTCTTGGGAGGGCTAATTCAGGAAGCATGAACTTCATATAGAAGGCTAGCAATTTGGGTAACATTTCCGTCTCCCATAATTTACAGTTCCTTTGTATTCGTTCAATGAACATGTCATATGGTTTTGATCGTCTTACCACAAAATCACACCATGGTTTTTCAAAGATATTTAATTGTCCTTGAATTTGGTAATAAAAGCTATGGGTTTTTTAAGGCCTAAAAAAAAAAATCGTTTGTTTCCACTGACATGGCCAAAAAAATTAGGGTAGGTAGGTAGGCAAATAATTTTATTTTTAAAAATATTTTTTTTTTTAGAAATTGTCGTACATGGTGCATTTTCTTCTCATGTTTTGTGTATAACGGTATGTACAATAAATTTGATGATGTCTGTAATGCTATATGACTATATTTAAATGCTTTTATGAAATAAAAACTTGCTGTTCATTAATATTGAATGTGTTGCTTTCCTTAATTCCGAGTTTAATGTTGACTTCTGGCAACGGCTTAAATATACCATTTTATGACCAATAAAAGGCATAACTATAACAAGTCACAGAGAGCTTGACCCTCAGTGTCTATAGGGATTCAGTGTTGTTATACTTTCTGGTCCTTTGCAGGCTTCCTGAAAAGTCCAAAAAGGTGCCTGTCAACAGGACAGGCTGCTGGAAAAGTTTGCCTGTCTGGACAAAAATTCACCTGTCCGAACAGCGCAAGTTTATAACTGAAGAATTTAGTAAAGCCTATGTCTTTCACTTGCCTGTAACATTTCTAATGGCATTGCCTGCTTGGGATTTGGTTTTTTCTAGTGGTGACATCTCCTTTGCCTTCTTGGCTGTTACGGCGTGGCTGTGTGGGATTGATTTTTCATGGTCAATTATCGCTGATATCCTAAAATTACAACATCCGACAACGAATGGATTTGTTGACTTGCACGACGCATTTGATCATGTTTACATTTGTCACAATACATTTTGTTACTTGACTCTTCATAATGAAGCCAACTTCGGTCGGTCATCCACTTAGTTTGAAAAGTTCTGTTAACTCGCTTGGCTTCATAATCTTTCAATTTTTTTTTTCTTCATTGGTAAGTTTTCTTTTATGGCCAGGTTGAGCACCATCGAAGTACGTTAGCAACAACATTTTGTTCATGTGTAGTTTTTTGTTACAACCTTTGTAAATGGATAGATGGTAATAATCGGACCAATCAAATTGACGTTCTCACAAAAAACAAAACAAAGGGAGAGCACTCCTAAGAACTAGTGACGCAATAGTGTTCTTAATTACAAAAAGGCTCGAAACTAACGAAAAGAGTTATTCTAATTGGGTGTTATCGTTCTTTTGGCTAGTATGACTTTTCGGTATTAAGTCATTTTTTTGCCTGTCACAAGGACCGGCGATATTAGAAACTTCGCCGGACCGTAAAGAATTTTTCCGGACAAGACCGGAGGACCGGCCTTTTCAGGAAGCCTGCCTTTGGGTTCATGCAGTGTATTCTATATTATTTATTATTTATAATATATTAAATACCTCAAAAGCAGTGCTACGGGAATGCCAGTGGTGTTGCATTTAACATTATCACCATGGAAAGACCCAATCAAACCGGATGTGCTTTTATATTTCTTGGATGCAGTTAATGTTCCCAAAGGACCACATTTTCAGATTATATTATGTACTGGTGGCGTGGGGTCTATCTACCCATGAATTTCAGGAACAGAACAGAAAATTTATTACGACTTGTATTATATACATACAATTACACACACAAAAATCAATAAACAAGCACAAAATCAAATCACACCAAGCACAGAAAAGCAGACATTTAATGCTTCTTGTATCAAACTATACTTATAAATTTAAACAAGAAATGTGTTTGTTAGAAACACCATGTCCCCTACTGCGCCGCTTTGAAGCTAAATCTTTGACCTTGAAGGATGACCTTGACCTTTCACCACTCAAAATGTGCAGGTCCATGAGATACACATGCATGCCAAGTATGAAGTTGCTATCTTCAATCTTGCAAAAGTAATTGCAAATGTTAAAGTTGGGGCAAACAAACAAACAAACAAATGAACCAACATACAGGGCAAAAACAATATGTCCCCCACTATAGCACTATGACTGTGCTTGCCCTGAAAATGATAACATTTTTACTTATTAAATATAACTAGAATTTTGACATGGACAATTATGCTTGGACAGAGACAAATACACTATATATACAGTAGACAAAATGAAAAATGGCTGAACTGTTTGCAGTCAGAAGTCCTACCATAATGATCATCTTTACATTCAGCTGTGAAAGTTGAAGCAAAATTTGTCAAGCAGAGGAGTTGAACACACACAATTTTGTAATAATAAATTCAAAAGTGAAAAAAAAGACAAAGGACCATAATCCTGCCAGAAATAATTCTAGGCAATATTCATTTCTTGGAGATCCAATGTAACAGTTTAGTAGAGATGCACCCAGTCGTTAAAGAGGATTTTAAAACATGAAATCTTTAAACTTTGTATTCCATTGTGGAAAAAAAATTGCTATCTTGAATTGCCAATTACAAAACCATCCAGCAAGCTATTAAAACAGTCAGTTGCAGACCATTTGAATGACTTAAAGTTGTCAAAACTTTGGCAAAGACACAAACTGGTATTACTTTTTCCTTCAACAGTATAGTCAAGTTACCATTACCGGATCAGTAGCGTAATTAAGTTGTGCTGGTGAAAAACAATGAACGGTTTGAGACTTCTTTAACACCAGTTTGATTAAAAATTACCGTTGCTAACTGATTCAGCACATTGTCTTATTTTTACACGCAGACAAAATCTTAAACATGAATCAAAACTGAAATGGACTTTTGCATGCCGAAAGACTACTAAATGGCCTTTAAAATGATGGGTAAACTTCTTACTTTCCAACAGAGTTATAGCAAGTGGCCACAAAAAATGTTCAACCTCGATTTGGAAACGAGACAGAAGTCAACAAAGTCGTATATACATGTCAGCAAAACATACCGAAATGTTTGACAAAGAGACGCTCCAATTACAACTCAATCAATGCGTTTAAATAATAGGCCTTGAAGATGCTATGTGCAAAATATCATCTAACAATTTCAACTATTTATCGCAAAACGCAGTCTTGAACATCAAAGTGATCCGCTATGCGAAATGATCCGGTAATGGCGCTGGGCGCCGCCATCTTGTTTATGTTGAAAGTTTAATGTACGGCGCCGATAACGTTGAACGCTTATTGAGCGCGCCGAAAAATACGCGGTCCGATTTTTTTCGAATTTTGGGCTCAAAAAAGATTAGGACCGGCGGCAAAAAATTAGGTAGGGTCGGGCCACCGGAAACAAACAACTTTTTTTGTTACGCCTAAGCTGAAATTTCCCTTTTACACATTCCAAACAAAAATTTGGCACTTTTCCCACAGATTCTTTTAGTAAATATGAATTTGTTTGCAGCTGATTCTTAATTTCCAAAAGACCATTAGATTCTTTTGATAAGACAATTCAATCAGTTGAAGCTGCTAGAAAGGGGTGTTGTTTACAAATTCTCAATGCAGTTCTCTGCACATCAACATTTCCTTTAACATTTTTATATTCTATGATAGTATTGTCCTCCTGTGACAGTCCTCTTATTGTATGGATGTTACCAGAGAATTTGGAATACAGCATATTATTGACTAAAGCTGTAGATACATTTTTGTTGCGGTGAGAAATAACCTTTCCAAAGTTGGAGCTAGTTAGCCTAATACTTCTTTCTTTTTTCAACGATTCTGATTGGGATTGATTAAAGTGTTTTTTTTCAATATCGATTATTTCAGTATCTGTTTTTAATATTTGACATTCATAAAATTGGTCACACACAGTTTTGAGTTGGTCTGCTGTTACGTCAGGTGAATCATCTAAATTGCTCCCATAATTAATTTTAGCTTTTTTACAAGTGTTTTCCTTCAAATTTTGAAATTTACGTTTACGTCTTAATGATTTACTGTCTGGTTTAGCCCGATATTATGCACTTGCATAATTTTTCTTTGTTTGTCTGTGCACAGCTTCAAAAAAATACTGTCCACCTTGTTCTTTGGTTACATGTTTAAATGTTCTTACAGACCATTCCTCACCCATGTTTTTTCGCAAAGCACCACCAAAACATCGTGCGTGCCAAGATCCTCTTCCACATCGATTCACAACCTTTCCTCAATCAAAGTTTGCTCTAATTGACATCCAGCTTTCGCATAAATTGGTGGTAAAATTTCCTATCAAACGATCACTTTTGTTTGCAATTCGGTTTAACAATACTTGCGCATCCCTTACTACTTCTGTTAGTTCCGCCTTTTGACACTGTTTCTTTAATGCATTTTGGCTGTTTTCCATTTCAAGATGTGAAGGCCATTTCCAAAATTCATATTGTTCGTCTATAATTTCATTAAAATAATCATTATCTCCATTTTCGTTATTTAATTTATTAACACTGTCAATGTTTTCTTTTTCAATCTTCTTGGTGCAGAAATTACTACATTTATCATGAAAGCCTAACATGTGATATATAGAGCTTATAATGTCTTTTTTCAATTGTTTAGGGTCATTTTCCGAAGATCTCATTTTTATAGCGCATCTCACAGCGGTTGTAAGCCTTACCCGATTCAGTTTTGTTAGTTTTCCTTTTCCTTTTAGGTGAGGTTTTTCAGCCACAAGCTTTACCAGGTTTGCTCTTAAGCATTTGCACGTGTGGTTTGCACATTTCAGTTTTTTTTTATACTTTAACCCCATACAGGAATTGTTCTTGAAGTTTGGGATACACAGAACTGTCTCCATCCCCTATCATTTAAATGTATCTCAGTCCATGTGTAGATTATGCTTCAAGGAAGCCCTTCACTATAATATCTGTTTCCATTGCCTGGGAACTTTCATGCCAGTTTTTAAAACATTGATGTGGTTTAACTTCAGTATTCGTGTTTTTTGCCCTAGAGCACAATATGCAATACTTATTTCTGACACCAATGTACAATAGTTTCTTTGTTTCTGCCCCGAAAATAACAGCTACACCACCTGATGCATTGTATGTGTGTTTGTGTGTCCTTTTGGACCAGCCACCATCACAAATGACAGTAATATAGGGGATTCCTTCATGAAAATGTCCCTTTTCAATAGCTTTACGCCTCTCTTCTGCACCAGCCTTCAACATTTCATCTTTAATGGACTTTGACCACCAGTCACCAATAGTGGCAACCTAGTTGAGACAAGAGGTTGAGAGCTGTGGATAAGTTTTGTAACAAAACAGCGCGAATTTTGTGTAGGCATAGCCAATCGTCCAGATAATTGGATAATCTCAGACCCAGTTTTCTCAGATGAGCTACTACCACAGAACTGACTTTTACGAATGTCCTGGGAGCTGTTGAGGGACCAAAACAGAGAGCCCGAAACTGGTAAGCTACTCCTTGTACACAAAATCTTAGATACTTGCGATGACTTTTGTGTATCATGATATGGTGATATGCATCTTTTAGATCTATCGTCACAGCCCAATCTCCTATCTCGACTAAGTTCAAGACTTGAGCAATTGTTTCCATTTTGAAGTGCTGTTTTCTGAGATACCGGTTTAGAGATTTTAGATTGACTACAGGCCTCATTTCCCCAGTCTTTTTTGGCACTAGAAACAGCGTACTGTAGAAACCTTCATACATTTGAGACTGAGGAACTTTTTCTATAACATTTTTTTCCAAAAGATTCTCTATTTCTTTTTGAATTAAATAGTGATGTTTTTTGGGAACCACTGTATGTTTTATGCCTTTGAAAATGGGAATTTGATTGAATTCCAGCTTGTGACCCTTTTCTATAATGTACAAAACCCATTGGTCTGTAGTTATTTTTTGCCATGCCCCTAAAAAGTGAGTCAATCTCCCTCCAACAGGTATCTCTGATTTGTTTACATGTATACTGACCTTGTCATTTGTCTGTGGGTTTGTCAGTGTTCCCACGCCCATAAGACTGCCTGAGCCCCTGTCGTCGTGAGAAACCTCTACTGGACGATCTAGGGAAGCCTCTACTGGACGACGGGTCTTCAAAAAGACTCCTGTACTGGACCTTTGGGATACGAAAATTATTCCAATTGGTTCCAGAGGTCTGGGGAATTGTGGATGTCGCTGGTTTGCCATATGACTCAAAACGTGGTCTTTTTGCGGTGTCAAAATCAGATGGAAATTTCCGTTTTGGACGCCTCACATCCGGGATCAAGTCATCGACCTGTTTCTTCTTTTCTTTTCTGGCCTTCAACAAAGGCTCAAGTCCAGGCCCAAACACACCGTCACCTGACAAAGGTAAATTGGAAAATTGCAAATTGTCATATTGTTCATATAGCCCAGTGTCAGTCATGGCAACTGCTCTCCTGGCACTTTTGTTGAAATGGCGAACACATCCTTCACCTTTTGCACTATGGTTTCTTTATCCAAGTCCTGGGTTTGCACTGAAGTGAGAAGGCTACCAAGTCCTTGCTGTAGGTAACATTGCATAACAATACCCATACGAGCTGCATGCTGACCTTTGAAACAGATCTTGTCCACCATTTTGCATGGCTGTGTAAATAGCACTTTGCCTTTGTTCTTCGCAAAGGAAGCCTTTTGCCCATAACGTTTTGTTAAGCATCCGTCCACCAACTCATCTAAAGATGGCACTTTGAGCGTTTTTTCACATGATTCATCCACTGGGAACATGTCAACTGACTCCTCATTGAAGGCCGTTAAAAAATTAGGCTGATCGCACCTAAAACTCGTGTTTAGAACCTTCAATTGCGAGTCATCCAAACAAATGCCTTCCTTCAAAGGTTTATGCTTTACCAATGCATCCTCGCCAAACATTTCAAAGAGACACTGTTTTGTGGTCTCAGCGAGATTTTCACCATTATCCACCGTATCCGAATAGCTATCGTCCGAATCGGCGTCCGCCAAAATAGATAAAACGTCATCTTGCAAACGTACATGATTATCAGAGTTTGTCTCTGTATGGCATGGTGCATGCCGTTTCCGACTTTCAGAGTTTGTCTCTGTATGGCATGGTGCAAGCCGTTTCCGACCATCAGAGTTTGTCTGTGCATGGATCTGTGCATGCGGTGGAGAACTGGCCACCTTGCCTAACACACGCGTAACTAATCCCTCCAGTCTATCGAACTTAGCTTCTAACAGAGAATATTTAGATTTTCTCTTTTTCTTTCTCACGTGCTCTGACTTTGTATCAGATGCCATTTTCATGATATTGTTCGCCAATGACTCGTCGAAACTCTCCGACACAGGCGACAGGTTTGTTCCATCGTCCGAAAATTCACCGTCTTCAGACATAATGACTATCCCCTCTTACGAGAAAAGAACTTTCTACTATCCTGAACTTAAAACAACTTTAAACTTAAATCTTTAAAACAACGATGCGAACTGTTTCGCCGAAAAAGGAAAACTGAATAACATGTGGTATAATCGGAAGTACACCTGCGCATGCGCAGAAAAAGCATCAGGTGTATTCTCCGGATAAACCGGAGTAGTGTAAAATGCGGACTAAGAAAAAGGAAATCCTTATTGTAATATCAGGTAAGTATTGTATGAAATAAAAATTATGTTTTACTTCTATCAGTAACGATACGGATACGGCGTGTTCGATTTGATATGACTTTAAAAGAAATATCAAATTGTTGGCGATATAACTGTTTTAAAAATACCAAAGAAACATTTAACCGAAATCAACAGAATTCAATGTTCTCTGCGCCACACAGTTTATATAAAAAATCAATACTTGCACACTCTATACCTTGACCTTGTACATTGCCGCATAATTGTCGGGCTCTTTTGTCGGGAAATATACATGATGGCTATGATGGAAGCATTTGTAAACGTCGTGTTAACATTAAAACGTCGGAAGTGTGTTTCGGATTATAAATTATTATTCTCATTTGGGAATTAAACGGAACATTAATACTTATGGTATAATTGTTTTGAATTGTATATTAATTTGTTACAACGCTTTACGTGTCGAAAAAATGTTTTGATAATTTTATGCATTAATAGCACAATTTCCAGGAGGAAAACGTTTTTTACATGAAGGCGTATGACGCAAAAAAACGTTTTTTGAAAGATTATATTGCATTCGATCTAAATTTAAATACGCTCGTCCAATGAAAGCTGTGTTCCACATAATGCACTATACTCTTTACACTTCTGAAAAATGGCGTAGTCATATAGTTGTGTTAATGAAATTCTCAAACATATTTACTGACATAAATGTTTAAGATTATTTTTCGTAAGTGATGTTGCAATTATGTTGGATTATTTGATAATTGTGAACATTAGAAAAACGTTATGTATACAGTTATCGATAAGATTCCGTTTATATGCATGAATTGGCGAATCATCGATGTCAACGATATCCACTGCGATCACGGCGAATCGCAGCGAATCACCACAACATTGAGGGGATTTAGCGCGAAGATTATCTAGCTCTCGCCCGACGTTACGTGAAATCGCGGTGATTTAACACCCAAAAAGCAAAATGCCCGCCTTGACTTCGCTAATTAGGCAAAAATCACGGGTCGCGTAGTGTACCTTGATCAACAACAGGTTAACTCAGCAACACCAATTTTTCGATAAAACTTGCTATTGACTGTTGTTACCATGGTCAGAAGTGGACCCAATGACATACATTTAAAAAACCCGGATGTTCGTGCAAGAAAAAAAAAATCGTTTAAAAATTGGAAAGCAGTTATATTTGTGTTTTTTGGATATTAATTTCAGTCTATTACGAAAAAAATGCAAATAGACATCAGAAAAACCTGTATGCATGATGTATTGTTCACATTTATAGTGTTTTTGTAAACAACAACAACAACTTACAGGGTTATCGTTCGTGATGTGTGCTGCGTACTAATACAGTTATACGGTTGTAAAAATGGAAAACCATCATGTCAAATTTTCATCGTGTTTATTTAGGCGTCATAGCAGAGAAATATGTTGTGATCGTTCATTTCAAGGTATGCATTTTTCATAACAGTTAATATTTTTAAATGCAAGTAGTTTTGATGTTCAAAAATGTTTTTAGTGTCATTTTCGAGCCATTCTGGTTTGTTTACATTTTGTTATGAATGAAAAAAATGGCGATACCGAACGTCGTTAGTGTGAGACTTGTTAATTAGGGGCTGTTCTTCTCAACGGGGGTAAATTACTTTACAATCCTCTAAGACTTTGTTCTTCAGATATTCATTTTTACATGTGAACAAAAAGTTTGTGTCCAATTGGTCTCCTATTTGTGTTTTGGCTGTTGTTTTGTAGTGAAATAACTATCAAGGAAAATTACCTCTCCACATCTGTTGGTGTGGATGTCATTGAAGAACGGTGCAACAACAAGATATTAACAGATAAAGTTAACTGGAACAGTAATAACACAGCTTGTTCTTCTGGATCAGGAAATGCACACTGGGACCCGGCGTTATTCACGTCGGACATGGCCATCGGTCGGAACGGTCTTGTAACGGTTTGGTCATTTCACCACATTTTCTCAGGTCGTAGAACTAATTAACGGACATATTAAATTTTAGTATGCAGTTTAATATTGTAAACTCCAGTGTTTACTGATATATAAATAATTTTAAATCACAGGTATAAAGGTAGCAGAAAAATTGGTATCCATTTTTTAAAGCATTTTCAATCATTTCAGAAAGTGATATGTCCTTAATCAATTATAATCAGAAGCTATTTGTTTTTGTACTGATATATATTCAATTGTGGTGTGGTCAACCGGGATCACCTATGAGAGAATCAGAATTGGGTTCGAAAACACAAACTAGAAAAATGGGAAGATAACTGGTCCATGGAATTTAATCCTGATATGTGTGAAGTAATAAGAATAACTAAAAAGAAAAAGATAATTAATTTCCCTTATAAACTTCATAATATTGAACTTTAAACAACAGAAAAAGCAAAATACCTCGGACTAACTATAAGCAATGATCTCAACTGGAAAACGCATATAAATAACATAACATCCAAAGCTACTAACACATTAAAATTTATCAAGAGAAATGTCAAAACAAATAACAAACAAATAAAAGAAACAGCATACAAAACATATGTCAGACCGCAACTGGAATATTGTTCCTCAATTTGGCATCCATGGCAGAAAAATCAAACCTATCAAATAGAAAGAGTGCAAAGATCAGCAGCCCGTTATGTGTTAAATGACTACCATTACACCAGTAGCGTTTCACATATGATAAAGACACTAAATTGGCAAACTCTAGATCGAACAGAGAAGAATAAACTCATCCTTGACACTACTGTATAAAATTGAACATCATCTAATCTATGTAGACCACCAACATCTTACAACAACAAGACATTTAAACTTCTTGGTACCCTTCTCTAGAACAACTTATCATCGAAATTCTTTTTTCCCAAGGACAATCAGGTATTGGAATAGCCTGCCATACAACGTTAAGAGCAGCACCAGCCTCAGTCAGTTTACTGCAGGCCTGGCCGCTGTCCCGAAATAAATATAAGTATCTTGTTTTTATACTTTTATCAGTAGTCAATGTAATAACTTTACATTGTTCGTCACCGTTTTATTTTGTATGTCAATTAACATCACTTCCATGTACATACTGTATATATATTTTTAACACGTGACTTTTAACATTCTCTGTCCCCCGACAGACGCCTTCCTGTCATAGTCAGTAATTGACTGTAGGAAGAATCGAGTAGAAGTAGAAGTAGAAGAAAATGGTTATGGTTCGCCGAAAAAATGGCCGCAAGGGGACGGGACATATTTACTGATATGGCTATAGCGAACCATTACACTCTCGAAGTCACATTTTAATGCAATCTAAATCAACTAATGACTTCGCTGTCGAGTTCGAATATTTTTCTTGTTGTTTGAAAAATGGCCGCCGGGGAGCGGGGCAGTTTTTCCTATATGGCTATAATGAAAACTTGTTTACCCAATATTAGCCACATTTATTGACCAATTTTCATGAACCGTGTTCAAAACATTTGTTTAAATGAAATCTCGGCTGGGATTGAAACAGGGTCATTTGAGCTAAAACAGTAGGTAATATACAAAATGCTAATACTCTAGAAGTCGGTACTTTTGTCTAATTTTTACGGATCAACACGCACTTTTTCAGAAAAGTCTAGTTCCTTTGGGTCTCAGGGTAGCGCTTTATGATCTATGGCCCTCTTGTTTCGGCACTATTAAGGAAACAATAATTGTTATTTTCTTACAGCATCAGGACGAATTAGTCCAGATATAAAAATACTGATTAAATATCCATGGTAAATATGAAGTTCATAATTATATGAAAAAATAATAACAGTATCATAAATTGGAAAATATTACTGCATTTTTTCTGATTTTATTTTCATAAGTAAGTGATTTACATGCATTCCATTTTGGCTATATATCTTAATATAAAAATCTAATAGGTGTATTAAGGATCTCGTTTGGAAAAGAAACTCCATCCAATCCGAAGGTAATCCGTAAGTACAAGCATTTTGGTTTAATGTACCAATTGTAGTTTCATTTATTAATTGTAATTGACTTTGTATAACATTTTGAAAGGATGTTGCTCGTTTCAGATTGTTGTTTTTTTGCCACCAGAGCATTGTTTGTTTTCTCCCAAAAAACTAGCAAATTACGGAGTGTCTTTATGGCATGGATACATTGAAACCTTGATAAAAAACTAAACATCGGATGAAATGATGCAATATTATGCTTATTGTTCATTTTTGGAAAAAAGCGCATTAGTTCTGTGATGTACAGCTGCCAATGTATAACGTAATATTATTTATATTTGGTAATACAGGCTTCAATATAAACAGCATTGTGCTCTTTCCCTTGTATTTTAATTAAGAACATACACTTCTACAAAAGCTTGATGTTTCGTCTACCAACACGAACAAGGGCTGGGTTTATCAGTCCAACTAGTGATGCTAGTAAGGGGGCAGGGGATATATTTTTTACCAAATTTCGAGTTCCGCAAGGCCGCAAACAGTCAAATCCATTTCATCAAAACAGAAAGTGACACAAGAAAGCCTTTTTGTGTCAGTGTCATAACATGGGCAATATACATTGAAAATACAACCAAAGACAAGGCTGGCTTCTTCACTTGTGAAACTACAGTCATTGAAATTTAGATGTAAATCTACAAGCAATTCGGGCTAGTAATATGGGAATTTGAACTAGCCCGAGTCAGATTTTACTAGCCCAAACATTTTTGTTAAAAAAGACAGACTTCAAAAGATTAACGAAATTCAAAAAGAAATTGCAGCAGAAAAAGACAAGCGTGCAAACTTGTCTAAAAAGTATCACAGAGCAGTGAGAATTGTAGCAGGAGTAGACAACGCTCTTGTTGTTTCTTCAATTGTGTTAGGTGCTACGGGGATAGGAGTATTGAGTACAATAATTGCAGCGCCAGTTGCAATAGCAACGGAATGTGCTGCCTTAGGTTTAGGGCTATTGTCTATCGTTGGAGGTTAAACCTATAAAAAGCTATCAATGAAAGCTGAAAAACACGAAAAAAAATCAAACACTTGCAGATGCAAAGTTAAATACAATAAGTGATCTTATATCAAAGGCGTTAGCAGACGATCAAATTTCGGATTAAGAACACTCACTGATTCTAAGTGAATTAGATAAATTCAATAAATGAAAGAGGAAATAAGATCTAAAATACGAGTAGGTATAGACGAGGAAACAAAACAGTCTCTTATTGCAAAAGGACGTGAAGATGCAATTTTATCGTTTTAAAACATGTTGAGTAAAAAAAAAGACGAACACCTCTCAATCCCCGTATAACGTCTAAAATCACGTCTAAAAACATTATTATTTCTATTTTAAAAAATGTCGTTTTTAAAGATAACAGATCCGGAAAAAAGGGACTTCATTGTGTATGAGTATTTAATGACAAACAAAATAAAATTCGTGAACACTCTTTATCTGAAAAGCTAGGAGACATTGATCAACACAGAGAACTAACAAAACTTTACAAACCTATCACCGATTCGCAAAGAGAATTAAAAGAAGCAACGTCAAGTGCAATACAAGCACTGCCAGCAGCATTAGCAGCTACAACACCTAATGTCATTACTTTCCCTCAATACCCAAGCATACAAGCAGAAGAGGATAAAAGATCAAAAGAAACATTGATAGAACTAGGTTCAATAGCAACTGAATACTTGAGATCGATGGCGAGCAAAACACTCACCGATAAAACATTTGGACTGTATGATAAAAGTGGTTCGTTTTATATTGGTAATTCAGAGGTTACATTATCTGGGGATGATATTATTGTTGGCAACACAAAATATGATAGAAATCCTGCACTTTGGGAGCTAATCACATCGAAATATCCTGATTCCGATATATATACTTCACAAGATATTGACTCTTACAAAACAATTTTACTAAGCACCAATGCAATTGTGAATCCTAAAACGGGAAAGGTTAAATCTAGTTCTGGAGAGAACTACAGAGACATTATTAAAGCAATCTATGAAGAATACTTAAAACCTAAAAAGGCACTAAAATGAAATCATTATTCAAGAAGAAAGGAGAAGGCATAGCGTTAATGCCTTCTGATCCAAACAGACTCGTTGAAATGCTTACATTACGAGTTAACAGTTATGATGCAGGTAATAATGGAGTAAAAAATGAAATCATAGAAATAGCAGATGAACTGGTGAGGCAAGCGGTAATAGACAAAGAATATTATAAAAAAGTAATGTTACGTATTTAAAAAATGATTTTTTATTCTAAACGAAGGTATATAAAAATCACACGTTATTGGTGGTTCTGGAATGTTTGATACAATCTCAAATTTCTTTCAGCGAATGGTAGGATCAACGGCTGCGAAAACTGCTGCAAATGTCGCAAAAACGGTGGCATCAAAAGTGAGTAGCGCATCGAAAACAGAAAAAGATAAAACGGCTATCGAAGCCGGAAAATCGGTTGTAAAAGAAGAAGGTTTAAAAGGTATTCATGTTGGAAAAGATGTAGCTATAGCCAAAGCTCAAGCTTTGATTGATGGATATAATGCACCAAAACATCGAAATATAACGCAAGAATCGAGGGACGCGTTAGCGTCTCTCATAAATATGGGTTCTAATAAAGCAACAAACATTAACAACTTGCTTGCGGGTTACGGCGTTGGGGTGAAGAAAGGTACCGCAAGGGCAAACGCAATATCAATTCAAGATCTTGTAAAATGGTTAAACACAGGATCTGGTCTTCGTCTTGCTTAAGAATTGTTTTCCTTTTATAATTAAAATAGAAACAATGTCGAGCAAAATATTAAATTTTTCGGAAGCTGAACCTATTGACGAATCCATTGAAAAATATGAGTTTAAGGCGTATGAGCCTGTAAATGGTACGAATTTTAATTCATCGGGTACCATAACTATCGATATCGGGTTGTATGATGTCTTTGCACATCCTGCGGAATCGTACCTACTCATTGAAGGTAAACTAACTGAAGACGACGACGTAATGACTTCATACGAAAACAATGCCGTAATAGCGTTAACAAACAATGGGCTTATGCTTTTGTTTTCAAATATTACGTATAAGCTATCCGATCAACAAGTAGAATCGTTAAATCATCCTGGACAGGCTACGACCATGATTGGAATGCCTAAGTATACGGATGGTTTTTCAAAAGCGCATGGGCTCAATCAGCTTTGGAGTAAAAGTACGACGGCAACAGCTCATATGGTAGATACCGCAGGCTTTGCAACCAGGCAGGTATCCCTTATTCAGAAGCCTAACCCTAGGGGAACATTCTCGTTCGTTTTTTTCCCGCTGAAACACATTTTCGGCTTTTGCGATGACTATGACAAAATTGTGTATGGATTTAAACATACGCTCGCACTTGTTAGAAAAACTGACAACGATGCTATCTTTCGAGCAAATGCAGCACATGCGGGTAAAATAAGCCTTAATGGATTGTCATTGTTTATGCCTCAGATTTTACCTGCAGATATGGATAAATTCCAGCTATACAAATCCATTCAAGCAAGCAAAGGTAACAGTACCCGTCGCTTTCAGGTCTAGACATTGCGAAAGTATTACAGTTCCACAGTCTACGTCGTTCAACTGGAGACTTATTGTTAGAACACCAACCGAAAAACCGCGATACATTTTAGTAGGATTTCAGACTAATCGCAAAAATAATCAAGAAAGAAATACATCGATATTCGATCATTGCGATCTTCATAACATGTATGTGACTGTTAACAATCAACGATACCCTGAGGCTGATTACAACTTATCTTTTCCAAACCAAACGTTCTCACGAGCTTACTATGAAGCGGCTAGATTTAGCGAAAAGTTTTATGGAATGGATCCGCTTATAACACATAGTTACATTACACCGGCGGATTTCAAAGACCTGTTTCCTATTATGGTGTTTGATGTCAGCAAACAAAGTGAGCGGATAAAATATGCATCGGTAGAGATGCAAATCCAAGTATTATTCCAGAATGTGCCAGCGGGAACAGAAGCGTACGCAGTTGTTATTTCCGACCAAATGATAGAATTTACCTCTGACGGATCTAAAATGTATATATTGATGAAATAAAAAAAAATGAATTGACTTAAGTATTTTTTTACCATGATAAAAAATGAGTAACATAGAATATTTACAAAGATCCGATGACTCAGTTGAGGCTATCGCAGCAAGAATACAAGGTGCTTTGAATGAAGTACGCCTTCGCTATCCTAATGACCATCCTACCTTCAGGTTTATACCGGAGGCGCCTTTAGAGCTGACGAAAGCATGTATGAATATGAAACCGATGAGGATGATGAATATGATACCGATGAGGATGATGATTTTGAATATGATACTGGCTTGTTTCAAGGTAATTATCGACGACAAAGTTTTTGGCCAGTTTATTTTAATATGATTCATGTTCAAGAAACCAATGGTGAGTGGGCAACAAAATTAATAGAAAATGTTGGTTTACTAAAAGATATGGATTCAAATCGTATTATGCCCGGTGCTGCATAAAAATATATACAAAAATGAATTGACTTAAGTATTTTATTTTTTATATAAAAAAAATGAATCGAATTGTAAAGTTTGTGTGGTGTAGCGTCAACGGTCTTGGGAACCGCAAGGTATATGTGGTCTTTCATATGGTTTGATGATGATTGGAAATGTAGGGAATGGAAAATGGAAGGAAAAATAATACAAGAAAAGAAACAAAATGAATATTTGCAATAGCTAGACGGGGGCAAACCCATGATAGAAAAAGATGAATATTTGGATTGGTTGGAAAAAAAATGACTATTTGGAATGGCTAGAAAAGAAAAAGAACGAACAAACTAATAGGACAGGAAAATATGAGTATTTTGTTTGGTTAGACAAGAAAAAAGATGAATATTTGGATTGGCTAGAAAAGAAAAAAGATTTCTATTTTGAATGGCAAGAATGGGCAAACAACGACAAATGGCAACAAGAAAAAGACTAAAGTCTAATAAAATGGGTAAAACTTTTTTATACCGATATTAACAGTATAATTATAAACAATGGCTTTTTCTCAAACAGTTTTAACATCGAACGAGGGGCAAGGCAAGGTTGTCCACTCTCATCCTCGCTATTTTTTATATGCATAGAGTATCTATCACACTATATCCAATCAAATAAACATATAAAGGGAATATCGCTAGAACCTGACGAAGAAATTAAACAGTCCCTTTTTGCTGACGATGCAACGTATTATTTAAATGACAGTAGTGACTCATTCAATAATCTTATAGAATCGCTAATCCTTTTTGAAATGGCATCGGGTCTTAAACTTAACAAAGTAAATGCACTGTGCTACGAGTAGGTAAATCTAAACAAAGTAACATTCATCTTAAAAAAATGAAATTCAACTGGACATCAGATGAGCAACAACGTTAGGAATAACCTTTACAAACAATGAAAATGAAACAATTCTAAAAAACATATTGCCTAAATTACAAAAATTTAAAAATTGTATAAAATCATGGCTGCATCGTAAACTTACACTAATCGGAAAAAACACCGTGTTGAAAACATTTGCACTCCCTAAACTAATTTATACACTAACAGTTCTCCCAAACCCACCAAACGATATTATTGAAGGCATTAAATCAGAAATATTTTATTTCATATTACGGGAAGGAAAACCTGATAAAATTGAGCGAACTCAATTAATTCAATCAGTAGAATATGGAGGTATCAGACTAACGGATATAGATGCATTCTTGAAAGCAATCAAATGCAGATGGGTTAAAAGATATTTAGATAATACAAATACAAGTAAATGGAAATTATTCTACCAGAGAATTCTTAAAACATATGGTGACTCATTACTTTTTGAATGTAATATCGACAATAATATATTAGATGAAATTTCAACCAAAAACATATTTCTATCGAATGTTCTATCGGCATGGTGTAAAGTTACTCATAATTTAGAAACCAAAATAAACAGTAAAATCATTATATGGAACAATAAAAACACACTGATCAAAAGTATACCAATACACATTAAAACTGTTTCCAATACAAATAACGCACCATGTACTCAAAAAACATTTGTAGAAAACATAATTGCAAAACAAGCCAAAACGAACAAAATATTTTACACACTTCAAATTAAAAACCCTGCCGAAATCTCTAAAGCTCAAACTAAATGGCAAAACCTTCTTAGAGAAAAAGAATTTAATTGGAAACAAATATTTGTCATGCCATATAGATCAACTACTGATAGCACACAGAGAAATTTTCAATATAAAATACATCCAGAGAATCATAGCTACAAATAAATATCTGATTAAGTGCAACCTATCTAACACAAATCTATGTGATATGTGTAGTGAACATATTGAAACAATAGAACACCTTTTTCTGGGAGTGTAAACATACTCAATCTCTTTGGAATCAATTGATAATCTTTCTAGAGAAACAACAATTAAATGTGAAACTATCTCTCCCAGACATCAGTTTAGGGGTAAATACCTTCAAAATACAAGATGTTAATAACGCTGTGAATTACATAATTATATTAATGCAATATTTTATATTCAGTATGAAGTACAGAAAACAATCGCCGACAATGAACTTTTTTTATCAATTACTTAAAATTGAAGATTCAAATAGAAAAAGAAATAGCCCTAAACAACGATACACTTCATATATTTGAACAAAAATGGAAACACTATAAACTTTCAATAACAAGTCCAGTATGCCTTCTGCTTTCTACCCGCTTTATGAAACTCATCCTTATTCTTCTTAACTATTCTGTTGTTTTTCTTTTTTTAAACACCTATTAACCTCTTGTTTTGAATTAAAAGGAAACCACAAGGTCGAAAAATATATATTAGCATATCTTGTATAACATGTTTGAACATTATTGCTGCTACATGGTATCACTATGTTTTATTATCATATACATGTATACATTGTATGTTTTATATTGAATATAAAAAGAGAAAAAGACAGAAGATGGGATGATGATGATGATGAAATGACAAAACCTTTGATTATGAAGGTATTGTAGAATCGCTGAAGCAGCTTAAAAATGAAAACGACTTAAAGTATTTTATTTTTATTATAAAAATGAGATACACGAAGAAAGTGCTAATTAACATGTTAAAGGATATCAACATTACTGTAACGACTAATCAGAGTATAATGGAGTTAATGTTGATTGCAAAGGAGAACGGATTAGATTGGAATCGAAAGGATATTGTTATTCCAGAACCTAATGCCGATGAAAAAAGACCGCGCGGTAGACCTAGACAGTTTTCGCCAAAAGTAATTGTTTAATTAACGAATGTTGAAACTGGAGAGGAAACAACCTATAATTTAAACTACCAAGCAATAAAAGCGCTTGGTTGTAATATAAAACAGAAAAACAACGGACAAGTGGTAAATGAATTAGGTATGAGGTAACGTTTTATAAGCAAAACTATATGCTTATAAAAAATTTCAATTGACTTAATTATTTTTTTACTATATATAAAATGAATACTAAAACTGTGGAAGAGTTGAAAAAAGCCGCAAAAGATCAAGGTCTGCGCGGATATTCAAAGCTTACTAAAGCTGAGCTGATAGCGAGGCTGAGCGCACGTAACGATGAGGATGTTGATGTATGGAAAGATGCGAGGGATGATGCAAGGGATGATGATGTATGGGAAGATGCGAGGGATGATGCAAGGGCTAAACCAGCTCAAAAACCTACTATGATAAATAGGTTATTTAATTGGGCTGTTAGACCTGTAAAGACAGCTGTAAAGAATAGCTATGCTTAGATTATTAAGCATTTAGCGTTTAAAGCAGAAGTCAAATCTATTTATAATAAATATAACTATAAGAAGCCGCGAAGTAGTGAACGTGATATTGAAATTAGTAAAAGTTATATTATAATTTAGGAAAGTAAAACTGCACTTAGACGTTTTGCAAGACAATATGTTATTGATGGAGTTGAAGGAACTGATGCTCCAACATTTTTAGATATTGCTAGGCCTGAAGTTGTAAAGTTTATGAGCAAACATCGTCACATAAAAATGAATGTAGTGCTTATGTGTAAAATGGAGCGGCATTCCATGGTACTTGAGACTGGTGAGATCGAAGAAATACCGTTTGTTTCGAAAACTGAAATAGTATTGGAGGGAACTGATGTCAGTGAATTATTTACCTAAATGATAGATAGGATTTTGGAATCGTTTTCTAATTTTCAAATAAAGAGAAGCAATTGGAGACTAAAGTCCGTCAATGGACTGGAAAAAAAAACACCGTAATGTATAAGCCATTTAAAGATAAATCATACATTCCATTGCCGGGTAAGTTGGCTGCTAGGAAGGCAATTATTATCATGAAGAATGAAGATGACGAATGTTTCAAGTGGTGCGTCACGAGAGCATTAAATCCTGTTGTAAAACATTCCGGAAGAATAACCGAACAATTAAAAGAACAAGCAAAGTTGCTTCATTGGGATGGTATTGAATTTCCAGTTGCAGTAGATGAAAATGTGATAAGTAAATTTGAAAGAAACACCATTTTGAGCATCAATATATTCGGTAATGATTCTAAAGAAAATGATATTTACCCACTAATTATTAGTAAAAACGAAAGTGAAAAGGCAATTGATTTATTGCTGATTTCAAATGGAAAAACAAAGCATTATTTCTTTATTAGAAATTTTAACAAATAAGCATCGGGACGAACTGAAACCGGTCACAATAAAATGTATTATTGTAAAAGGTGCTTACCAGGAAATCGAACAGTTGTGGGTCTTTAAAGACACAATGAATATTGTTCATTACACAGCACACAAAAAATAGTAATGCCAGCAAAGGGAACCGCAGAGTATTTCAAGCATTATTGTAGATCAATGCGGGTTCCGTTTGTGATATATGCAGACTTCGAGTCGTTTATCGAGCACATTAGGTCTTGTTAACCAAATCCAGCGACGTCGTTTACACACAAGTTCCAGAAGCATACGCCGAGCGCGTTTTGCTATCACGTAGTATGCTCTAATGGCGCATTGTATAGTCGAGAGCCTGTAGTGTATTCAGTTAAGAATCAAACAGATGATGTCGCGCAATTATTTGTTAATTCTGTTGAACAAACCACTAAGGATATTTACAACAAGTTTAAATTTTCCGAGGGAATGATATTCACGAAAGATGATAAAACTAAATATGATGCTGCGACCACATGTCATATATGCGAAGGTGCTGAAGGCAAGTTCCGATTTGAAGGCAACACTGATAGCTATACAAAGGTTCGCGATCATTGTAATTTGACTGGAAAGTTTAGAGGAGCAGCACATTCAAAGTGTTATTTAGGGTATACATTCCTAAATTTATTCCTGTTTTACTACACAATCTTTATGGATATGACAGTCATCTATTTATTAAAAAGTTAAGTAATGGAGGACAAATTAGCTGCATTCCAAATAACGAGGAGAAGTATATTTCGTTCTGTAAGAAGATTGTTGTTGACACGTTTACAAAAAAAGGAAAGGAAACACCTATTTATCGTGAAAAAAGGTTTATCGATAGCTATAGGTTTATGCAATCGAGTTTGGATGCTTTATCAGGAAATCTTACCGATGATCAGTTTCGTGAATTGGCTAAGGTCTATAGCGGTGATGAGTTTACACTCTTGAAACAAAAGCGAATCTTTCCATATAATTATGTGAGCTCTGTTGAAAAACTCGAAGAAACATCACTACCCCCGAAGGAAGCATTCTACTCAATGCTCACGGGTAAAGCTATTAGTAATAATGATTATGAATTTGCAAACAAAGTATGGAAGGCTTTTGGCTGTAAAACAATAAGAGACTACCTTGAAATCTACATAAAGAGTGATGTCTTGCTGCTAGCCGACGTTTTCTAAAACTTTAGAGATGCTAGCAATAAATATTATAAACTAGATCCAGCATGGTTTTATACAGCGCCAGGACTATCTATGGATGCGTGTGTTAAGTTGACAAAGGTAAAACTTGAGCTTATAAACGATTATGACGTGTTGCTAATGTTAAGGAAAGGTATTCGAGGTGGGGTTAGTACAATTTCAACGCTTCTTGGTATTGGAAACAATAAGTATAAGGGCGATGATTATGATGAAAGCAAAGACTCATCGTTTATAATTTATCTGGATGCTAATAATCTCTACGGGTGCGCGATGAGGAAGCCACTTCCAACAGGGGGGTTTAAGTGGATGAATGAAAATGAGCTTAACGATTGGAAAACATTTCATGCACAGAAGGACAGGGGTGTATTTTAGAAGTTGACTTGGAATATCCTGATGAATTATATGATCTTCATAATGACTATCCACTAGCCCCTGAAAACATTATACCTGAGGGATCAAAAGTTAAAAAGCTTATTCCAAACTTGAACAACAAACAAAGTATGTAGTAAATTATGAAAACTTTCAGCAGTACGAAAAGCCAGGGCTCATAGTTTCCAACGTTCATAAAGGAATTAAGTTTGATGAAAGCCCTTGGTTGAAAACAGATATCGACTTGAACACTGAATTGCGAACAGCTGCAACTAACAACTTTAGAAAAGACTTCTTCATGTTGATGAACAACAGTGTGTTTGGAAAAACAATGGAGAACATCGAGAATCGTGTTGATATCCGATTGGTTACTAATCATACACAAGCGGAAAAAACGCTGCAAAGGTTAATTAAAAACGCTGTACTATGTTTGATGAAAATTTAACAGTTATACATATGAGAAGAACCAAGTTATGTTATTACAAACCCATTTATCTCGGAATGTCTATTCTAGACTTAAGCAAGACAATAATGTTCAAGTTCCACTATAACTACATCAAGGCTAAATATGGAAATAGGGCGAAGCTATTGTTTACGGACACAGACAGTCTTGTCTACGAAATTATAACTAAAGATTTTTATGCAGACATTTCAAACGATGTTGAAAGACTGTTTGTACGAGTGAGTATCCAAAAGATTACCCCTCCGGAATTAAAACTGGTGTTAACAAATATGTTCTCGGTGTGTTCAAAGATGAGTCAGCTGGAAAACAAATAGAGGAATTTGTAGGACTCCGAGCTAAACTGTATTCGTGCAAAATGTACGAAGGGAGGGAAAACAAAAAGTGTAAGGGGGTAAAAAAGAGCGCTGTCAAAAACACCATTACACACGACGATTATAAAACGCGCTGTTTTCTCGCCAAGAATTGCTAAGGTCAATGCACGATATCAGATCATACGCGCATGAAATGTGTAATGTAACGGTTAACAAAGTAGCACTCAGCGCGAATGAAGATAAACTTATTATACAAAAAGACGATATTCACACACTGGCTTATGGAAATAAACTCACAAAAATTTAAAAAAAAAATGAGCAATACTCTCACAGACAATCAGAAGATAATGAAGAAGTTTAAGGGCGTGAGTGGGCGTGTTGTACCCACAGTCCCATTTACAGCACGTTCTCAAGCTCATCACAACTTATTGACGTTGCAAAGAAACTAAAAAGCTCAAACGTTAGAGTAAGGTATGTACGTGACAATATCCACGTCATCCCAATATGTCGGGAACACACTGAACGGCATGGATCAAAAAAGGTAATGAAAAAATATACTTTGACACTTATAGTTTAGAGCCGCCACTTGAACTTGTAACCTATCTAAACGATCAAATAAAAACAAAACATTGATAGAACTATATACAATGATTTTTTATACCGAAAAGTATATTAATGTTGAAGGAGTTGTATAACCAAACGAACCTCTATCCAATTTTCAGTTGATAGATGCTGCTAAAAAGTTAAAAATTAAAAACTTTAGGGGTGTCTATGTTCGCGATAAACTTCCGAAAAGCCCTAAAAAGGTAGAATGTGGAATTCTAAATTTTTGCGACTCGCGAGGAAATGGTACACACTGGACTTCTGGATAAAAAACGGTCATGAAAAACTGTACTTTGACAGTTATGGGTTTGCACCGCAAGTTGAACTCGTTAGCTATATAAGGAATCCTGTGTATTATAATAGCGAAAGAGAACAGACGGATGGTGAGGTGTTTTGCGGACACCTGTGTCTTAACATTCGTAAACAATGTGAGAGCGTAAGCTTTGAACATGTAATACACTCATTATATTAAAAAAATGTGTATATAAAAATGTCTGTAAACATATTTGGTAAAACAAACGTCGGATCTTCGCAAAGAGTGATTTCAGGAGGTGTCACATTATCACAAGCCATTAATACGTTCTTAAGACGAGATGGTAAAAATGCAGCTGCTGAAAATATTAATATGGATTAACACAATCTAATAAATGTATTGGATCCTGCTAATGCTCAAGACGCTGCAACAAAAAATTATGTTGATAATCAAACAGTTTCAAAGTCTGGAGATACTATGACTGGTGATTTAAACATGGGTGGTAGGATGGTTAAAGGATTACATGTTCCATATCCTACATTGTGCAGTGGAAATGAAGCACCCAGTTGGTCACAAGTCACTAGTTTAGTGAATGAAGCAACTACTAATAATAATCAGTAAATGGATGATCAAGATGCTGTTACTAAATATTATGCTAACAATTTAACTAAAAAATGTTATTCGGGTTATGTTCCAATTGTGAAGGAGATTATTAGTAGAGCTGGATTTGTAACAACTGCAAGTTCAGTTTCTGATGATAAATTTAGAGCATACGGTGCATTTAATATTCTTAACGATGATGGGTCTAATGGAAGCTGGGCTACACCTTCAAAAACTGGTTGGTTTCAAATTAAATGTCATGAACCCGTTACAATTTGGAGAGTGGCGTTAAAAGCTAGAGCTATACATGTAGATGGTAAACATATAACTGGATGGACTATTAGTGGAAGCAATCATGGAAAATAATTTGAACCACTGTTGACAACTACAACTAAATTGTTTGGATCTGCTAATGCTCCTTTGTTTTTCGATATTTCAACTACTTAAACATACCAGTATTATAGACTCAATATAACAGCAAGTTCTGGAGCCGGAGATCTTGGAGTTCAAGTTATGCAGTTGTATGTTTTATCAACCTGAGATAAGAGTATCAAAGCTTATGGGATGGCATCGTGTCCGTCTGTCTGTCTGTCTGTGTGTGTGTGTGTGTGTGTGTGTGTGTGTGTGTTAGACTTTCTCTTGTTTATCCGATAAAGTCCACATATTTCATCCGATTCTTTACAAACTTGTTCAGTGTGTTGATATTAATGAGGACTCGAACCCTATTGAAAATGGGTTACACACGAGTAAAAAGTCCAGAATTATCTCCCCTTGAATTTGAGAAAATTGTGAAATAAGGCTTGTTTACGCAATAAAGTCCACAGTTTTCATCCAATCATTTCACAACTTGCACAGTGTCTTTATCTGAATGATAAGTCAAACCCTATTGAAAATGAGCAATATCGGAGTAATAAGTCCAGAATGATCTCTCCTTGAATTTGAGAAAAAAATGAAAATCTTTAACATTTTGCCATAACTTTTGCAATATTGAAGACAGCAACTTCATATTTTGCATACATGTGTATCTCATAGAGCTGCACATTTTAAGTGGTGAAAGGTCAAGGTCAAGGTCATTCTTCAAGGTCAAAGGTAAAAAAAAATGAAAATTTTTAACATTTTGCCATAACTTTTGCAATATTGAAGAAAGCAACTTCATATTTGGCATGCATGTGTATCTCATGGAGCAGCACATTTTGAGTGGTGAAAGGTCAAGGTCATCCTTCAAGGTCAAAGGTAAAAAAATCAAAGCGGTGCAGAAGGGGACATAGTGTTTCCGACAAACACATTTCTTGTTTGTTTACATATAAAGTTCTATCCTTTTGAAACTGCAACGGACGTTTTATATCATCAAGGGCCAGAACACCATTGAGAGTGAAGAAAATGTGTCCAAATTATTGTTGAAAAGGAGCCATTTGAACTTTAAATTTTACGTTTCTTCTTGTTTATGCGATGAATTTCCCATTTTGGGTCTGTTTGTTTAAAACTTACACAGATTGTTCATACGATCAAGGGCTTTAGCCCTATTGATTCCAGCCAGTAGAGCGATCCAAGCCCTCATGGGCCTCTTGTTCTAGAATGTACTAAACGCGAAACTGATAAGGTGAATAAGAGGTATTTGGAACTTCTTGGTTTTGGAAAATGTGGTATGATTATTGACAATGACGATGGAACGTCTACCTTATTAAAATTTAATAAAACGTTTAAAATACCAAAAACATACAGCGTCCAACTGCATGATGAACTTAATCAAATGCTCTGGACTAAAAACGATGAATTTGAAAAGATGAGCAACCATTAAAGAGTCAATAAAACAGTGGAACAACGTTAAAAAACGGGATCAACTTAGGTTGATTGACAAATACGTGTTAAAATAAGAGTGTGATACGGAGGAGAAAAAATATCGCAAAGGTGCAATAACCACGGCATTCTTACTCGGCATGATCAAACCAAACGACATTGTTTACAAAGAGTTTGAAATAAAACATATAAAAGGAGCATAGGCCTAAACGGTCGAAAGTCCTCCAGCCGCCCCGTCACGATAATGAGAAAATTGAATTTTCATGTATTTCGCGTTGAAATGGTTAAGGTGTTATTCGAAAAATAACTTTGTATTGGTTTGTAAAGAGCGTTTGGAAAAGGTTTAATATTAAAAAAATGGATATACAAAACAAACCATGAATACTTATTTACAAAAAGGTCTTTTAGAGTTACAGAATAACAAGAACAGCAAGGCTGTCTTTGATGTGGTTAATACCGTTCCGGTATGCAAGACAGTGTTTGTACTAATTGCAAATGAGATGCTACAAGATCTTATCTGGGGGAGAATCTTAACTCTGTATACCTTTCAACAGCAGATGGTTAAAAAATCCAACTACAACCCAGAGTTTTCAGAGTTTACGGAGATATGGCTTAAACAGAACGTTACTCCGTGGGTTGAAGCTAATGGAGGGTTGGAGGGTTTAAACACGTTTCTTCAAGGCCGAAAGTCGATAGGCAAATATCTAAGGGAAAGCTTGACCTTTCTGTGGAACTGGAATATACAATATCTTTTTCAAAATATTATTTACCTATACACTGGCTTTACATTTCCTGGCCCACGAAAGGGAAACGAATGGGAAACGGCCGGAAAACGTCCGTGGGTCAGAAGCCTAATTTTACCTCTACTCCCAGGGGTGCAAATAAACTGGACAAAGGCCGAGCGTGGGGTGGTTTTGAAAAATTCAGTATATATTTTTTTTAAAGCACGGAAAGCCTACCTAAATGTGGTGCATGTAGTTCAGTGAAATGATGCTGATTAAGAAAATAATACATTATGTTTGGAAAGGTGCCCATTATGGGTGCCCTACCTTAACACGATTAACAGTTAAAACATATATTAAAGTTTGTCATTGAATGCTTTATATTGGTAAATGTATACATTGCTTCTAACTAGCTCCAGTAAAAAATCAAGAATAAAATAAGAAAATAACCTAAAAAGTAACCACAAGGCTCGAACCACTGACCTTGGAGTCCTGGAGTAAAAGTCTACTACTTAGACCACTCGGCCATCCGTGCGCATACAATGAAGAATGTATTTTATACTTAATATAATCAATCCTCGTTGTTTCACAGTCGTTTCGCGTTGCAACGCTTTTTATTTTTCAGGTTTTTAAATCGTCAAAAGATGCATATCATGGATATTTGAGAGCATAGTAAATGTTCTGTATTACTGTATATGTGAGTGCAAGGAACGTCAACTCTGCGTGGAGATGCGTGAAATACGTCATACATTGCGTAATCAATTGAATAAAAATAAAAGTAAGGAAAGATATTTCTGTAATAAATTTTAGCGATGAAACAAAATAGTATGATATGTAATATAAACGATAACACACGGAAATGCTGGGCCGGACGTCTATAATCGGTCCTAGCCGCATAATGGCCGTCGGACCAAAGGCCCTCGGGCCGTTATGTCGGTAGCGGGCCTATTGTAGACATCCGGTCCAGCTCTGCCGTGTGTTATTGTCTAATGAAGAATTGTAAAATTTGACGCGCCTGCGTTGATGAACGTTTGTAACATCAATACGTCTTCTTGTTGTTCAAGCGGTTAACTGCATCATTGTAAGTCTGCCCCGCAAGTTTGAATGACGAATGCCATAATGCGTTTTATATAAGGATTATTAAAAGGGCAGGAAAGAGTTAGTGTTCAATAATATTTTCACACCATCCTGAGCATTTGTGACACTGTTTCGCGTATAATCTTGATAACATACGCCCTATCGCTTTATTCACTAATTTCACTATGGGCATCAACTCTGAGTGGGATTT
Source organism: Dreissena polymorpha (assembly GCF_020536995.1). Taxonomy (NCBI): domain Eukaryota; kingdom Metazoa; phylum Mollusca; class Bivalvia; order Myida; family Dreissenidae; genus Dreissena; species Dreissena polymorpha. Next base: position 78,902,407 of record NC_068364.1, read on the forward strand.
TGAGATGTGCATAAGGCACATATGGGTACCGTCCTTCGGCATTATCGCGGACAAGCGAGTGTGAATATTTCCGAATATGGCTTCTCTGCATGGATTTTTCACTTGTCACCGGAGAATGCTCTTCCACTGCATTTTTTAAACAAATGGCCGCATTGCTCAAGTACATAGATATTCATTTAGATTGTACTTATAAAGTAACCCAAATATACATGGGATACATCCTTGACATTGAAAATCATTGTTAAGAAATCGCGTCAGTCTATTCAGGAACACATGCTCGGCTAAATATATACAAGGAAGTTTGCATAACTGTCCAAAAATGTAAGTTTTCTTGCGTCAACACATATTTCGAGCGATTCAATACCGAACACTGCGAGTGAAAAGTCAGTGTTGGTAGATAGTTTCAACGACTGTATGTGTAAAACGCAAAACCTGTGAGTTACCTCAGGTCTTTTAATGTCCGTTTGCGTGTATGTATTCCAGAGTTCACATCCGTAAAGTGCTTTATGTATAACCTCTGATTGGTGTAACGTTTTAAGAGTAAGTGGGTTTAAACCTCCTAAATGTAACCCACAATTCAGTATGTTAAAGAACATTTCTCGCTGTTTGTTACTAGCATCGTTGGTTATAGAAAGTGACTCTCCGCATAGAAGACCGAGGTGGTTGTACAACTTCACTTCATTTTCCGGACGGTTCGGGTTGCGTAATGAATTGTAAAACATTGGGGACGCACGCCGACAATGGAAGTTTCTTAGCTTGTCCGCGTTTAGCCGCCGACATTTTATATCATTTTTAAGACAGAAGCAAATTTTTTAATAGACAGGGGCCCGAAATTGGGACTTTATAAACTTACTACAAATATTACGGCCGCCTTCAACACGCCGCAAAGCGGATACTTTAATAACGGATGGCACTTTGATAACAGAGAACAAAAAAGCTACGCGCGAGAGGTGAGTTCTTCAGCTTTTTCGCATTTATTTTCAGTTCATTAGGTTTTCGGACACGGAACATTGTTTGGTCGATAATTGGTTTAGCATTTCGTATAGCGAAAAAGAAATTTGCGGAAAAAATGTTGATTATATAAAAAAGACGATGAAATTCCATCGAAAATCAGCACGAAGTGGATGATAAGTTCATATTTAAACTAAATAAAAGTACTTAAAAATAAATCAAGAACATGTAAACTATTCGAAGTAAAAGATCAATATGTCTATTAATTTTACAACATCTTCAATTTGTAGTTTACTGACGTATTTGAGGAATTTTCAAATTTTACAGAGTCGGATGCCACATTTTCATGGACACTTCTTTAGCCGATTATCTAAATTACAATGGCACTTCTGTTCATAATTACCGGGCACTTTTTAACATATATTATACACACTTTTTTGTGAACCAGAAATGCAAAATTCGCTGTTGAATACTTTTATAGAAAGAAGGTAATAATTTCTGGATTGACGTAAATAAAAAACGATTCACCGAAATGTTGCTTCATTTTTCTTATCCTTTTGGAAAATGAGTAAGATTTAGTTTTTTATGGCATATTCAATTAAGACACGACATCTCGGGGATTACAATCTGAACATTATAGCGTGACGTTTAAATTTAGTTAACATATATCGATTGTAATGCTGAAGATAATATACATTCCTCTCGATGTCTGCTTCTTTGGAACTTCACCGGTACGCTCGCCGGTCTATATATCAGAGTGCCAGATTCGTTAAGAGTCCCCATTATCCGACGAGTCCGTGATCAAAGTGTATACTACATCATGCACACCGCCTTTTAAAACATGCTCTGTTTTCGTTCATATTTCCTTGCACAATATCAAAAGTTCAGTATTTCAGTTTAATTGAGCACATTAATTAATCTACACGCTGGAATAGCAAACACATTGGTAAGAATAGTAACAATATGAATAAATGCATTTCAAGTAGATGAAATTCGGATATCACAGTGCCCAATTTGTTGAGAGTCTCCGTTATCCTTTATCGGGAACTGAAGTGTCCACAAAATAGTGCATACATCGTATTAAATTATGCTCTATCTTAGTTCATATTTCATTGAGTACTATCAACTTGTACAGCAAAGCCTGTAATGCAATATTTCAAAGTAAAGCGTGGCTTTTGTTGTTCTCTGTTATCGAAGTGCCATCCGTTATCCAAGTATCCGCATTACCAGCGTGCATTAGGTCACAATGCACTAATTGAAATCAAATGCCATACGGGGCGAAACGGTACAACTTATACGACTAAGAATCGATTGTAATTCATTTTCCCATTGTCATTATCGTTTTATTTACGATTTATTTTTAATTTCAATTATGTTATTTCAAATACAAATCCTAACAACGATATAACGATCCTTATCGGATGCCCTTATTACAAAGTCCTTCAATTTACGACTTTGTTCGTAAATTTACGAAGTATTTGGCAATGTCAAAGTTGTTTATTTTATAGGTAGTTGATGAATAAATTGTAATCCATTTTCAAATGTTCGTTTTGATACGAAGTATGTTGGTCTGAAAAAAATATTTCCTTGTTAAGTGTTGACTACAACTAATTATATTATGTAAATTAACGAAGTAGTGAAGAAAGTTAAAATTGCTAGTTTAATTAAAAAAAGTGAGTTTGAACAGAAAATTTGAAAAAGCCTCGGTCGATGTCCGTTAATATACGAAGTCGGAAAGAAATAATTACTTAACAAACTATTCGTCCAGTTTTAATCAGTAACACTACTAAACAGTAAGAATTTTAAAACTCATAGGTTTACCTTTTGTTTAATTTGTTATTATTGATGAGAAATCTTAATATATTTGCAAATGTTTGTGAATATACATAGTTTGTTGGCATTAGAAATACTCGAATTTTGAAATTAAAACAATTGTTCTTAAATTAATAACATAATTTGAAAGGTCAAACTCGTTCATTTTATATTGAAGAACGGGAATATGTTGATTGATGATGAACAAACTGATTTTTCTCCCTCAAAATGTTTGAATTAAAAAAAAGGACGGATTGATTTCTGATTTTAGTGAACAAAACACAAAAAATGTTTATGGAAATCTGAGGTGGCTAAACTTAAATCTTTACAAACCTAAATTATCTTATTAAAATACATAGTTTGAGATAGACGCATGCATTGTTTTGTTTTTTAAGATCCCAATTATTGTTCTGTTACATTTACATTGAATATACATGTCTTGCACATGCCTGCCATAATGGCCTTTACTCCATGGCACGCTATTAAGGTATACCACATGATTTAAAATGAGTTTACGTTACATGTTGTTCAAACAATCGATTAGCTGCTAATTTATTACAATTGGCAGTAGGACAATTACAAAAACGCATATATACAATGTATATCTTATTGTGAAAAACCGATTACAATAAACGGCGTCGTTTATTGTTTTCCACTTTTAAGTTCGATTATCTGCGAATGTATAAAAAAACACTATGTTTTACCAAATACTTAACTGTTTTGGCAGAAGTCCAAAGCATATGAAGCCTGTTGTTAGTTATTCTTTTAAATGTTCATGTTCTTGTCTATTATGTTTCGTATTTTGGAAGAACACAAGTCATATCTCAAGATACTAACGCACACAGGTATGAATTGTAAGCAACATAGTATACAATTACATATAATAGATATAGATTTATAATTATAAAGATATTAGATTGTTATGTAATAATGTCCAAATATAGTACTCGGCCAATTATAACATGTCGTTGTTTTCTAAACATATCATTCCCGATATGATATGTGTGTTAATTACCCTAGTTCCTTTAACTATTACCATAACCATATACGAGTAAAAATTCCTGGTAACATGACATAAAATGGTGTATGCCGGAAATCTATTTCCCTAAATAACGAACGGGATCGCGCACTTAAGAATAAACGTCACGCAAAAATAATGCAATTATATGCGCATGGTGTGTTATTATGACCATTAAAGAACGTCGTCTAATGTAAGGTTTGAATGTCATCGTTCACGGTATTGTGTGAGAAACTTTGTTTAATTGCATACAATGGTTATGGATTGTTGTGTTTTCATGTTAACGTTCAAACGCCATTCGCATACTCTCTGCCGATATTACCTCCCCTGTCATGTTACTATTGAATAACACTCTCATGCCAATTCGATTTTCTGCTGTTTTTGGTCGAACAAAATACACACTTTAACTGCCTATTTTTCACGGAGGCGAGTAACATAACACACTTCTTTAATTTGTGTCATTCTCTGGAAATAATACATGTTGTTGGTGTTTCGGTGTGTTGCATCACAGAACAGGCTCGTTGAGCATAATTTCGTTTACAAATAAGCCTTCATAAACACTTCGCTCGTTTTAATAATATATATATTATAAAAACACAATTTAAGTTGTAACCGAATTCTTGTAACATTCTCGTCACATCATAAAGTCGTGTAGGTGATAGATTTCATTCCATAAAACTCGCATCATAAAATTGTGTGGCAAACGAACATCCGAAACATTAGTATATCCACATAAACGAGATAACATTTTTGGTTAAAGAGAGATCGCGCAAGTAACTTTAAAGAATATTATCGCATTTTGATAGCAATACATGACTTAAACGTTCAACAATTCTCTTATCTAGGTATGAACTCGTTGTTGATTGATATCGTCGACATAAACGATACTAGGGTATCTACGCAAAGAAAAATAGCTCCTTAATATGTATTTTAAAAACGTTTGGTTAATTGAAAATGCACCATTAGCAATGATTCGAAGATCTACATTCACATTTCAATTTACATTCACATAACTTTCGTCGTCAACAAAAGAAAACATTCAAAGTTTCAACAAACAATGCGGACGAATATTAAAAATTGGAAAATAACCGTAGAAAAAACCCAACACAATCTGACATAACGAATATTCAATCGATCTCTTGTGTTTTTATAAGTTTCTTTATTTTATTTCGTGTTTGACAACATTTGTACAGCATTATCTATTTTGATAAGGATACGTGAGACTTGTGTTTGTAGGTTTAAACAAGGAAGTTTTTATCGACATTACCAAGGATAGTTTTAAATCAATTTCGAAACAATCAAATAGATCTACCAAAAACCTCAATAGATGAAACAGTTATTTGGATGGACAGAGGAAAAATATAAAGAATTAAGATTACGAACGTTTACTCATAAGGTTATAAGATCTCATAAACAGACAACCTCAATATGAACGTGTAATTCTGAAACGAACGTTATGAAGATAAAACTCAACAAACAATAATAATGAATGAGATAGTGAAGGATTCTGGATTGAAAAATTGGATTAAAGCATGTCTAGGCTTAAGGTATGTTAGGGACGGAATATGTCCTTTCATGGAAAAGAACTGCAATGACTTGTATTTAAGCAATGAAACTTACACTAAACGGTTCTGTCAATTGACTACCTTTTCGTGCGCCAACTGTTCAATTAAGACGTTGAGACCAAGTCATTCAGGAAATCAATGTCCAACAAAGGGGAAGTCTGTTAAAATAAAATGTGGTTGCCAATCATCTGCGAATACACAAATATGCCTAAATAATGGTCTGTGTGGTGTTTTATACGACCAAATTCTGAACCAACATGTTAACAAAATGCCACGATGGGACAATTCGGAATGCTCAAAATGGTATAAAAACGGCTGGGAACAAATGAAATGTTTTATTAATATACCCGGATATAATGGCAAAGAACACATTTCGCAAGCAGATATAACTGCATTTGTGCACATATGCCAAAACAACATCAAACTGAAGAACATGTTACGGACAGAAATTGATAAACTTATACAGGTATTCATATTTTAAGCTTACCTAAGCACAACTTGCTCATGGTTAGCTTTTGTGATCGCCTTTGTTCTTCATGCGTCGTCCGTCGTGCGTCATGTGGCCTCAACATTTACCTTGTTAACAGTCTAGAGAACACATTTATTGTCCAATCTTCATGAAACTTGATCAGAACATGTGTCCCAATGATATCTTGGACAAGTTAAAAACGGTTCCGGTTGATCGAAAAACATGGCTGCCAAGGGGCATGGCAGTTTTCCTAGTATATCCTTTTAACACTCTAGAAGTCACACTAATTGTCCAATCTTCATGAAACTTAAGTAGAATATTAGTTCTAATGATAGTTTTAATGAGTTTGAAAATGGTTCAGGTCTATTAATAAAAACATGGCCGCCAGAGGGCGGGGCATTTTTCATTATATTGCAATGGTAAAACCTTGTTTGCATTTTTAAGATTCAATCTTTATGAATCTAAATGAGAACATGTGCCCCATGACATCTTAAACATGTTTAAAAATGGTTTCGGGTAGATGAAAAACATGGTCGCAAGGGGACGGGCAGTTTATTCTTATATGGCTATTGCAACACGTTGTATACACGCTAGAAGTCACATTTATAGTCCAATCGTAATGAAACGTAGTCATACCTGTTTTTCTTATGATAAAATGGATGAGTTTAAAAATGGTTTCGGTCTGTTGACAAACATGGCCTCCATGGGGCAGGGCATTTTTCCTAATATGGCTAAAGTAAAACCTTGTTAACACTCTAGAACATTTGTTCTTATCATATCTGGGCTGGGTTTGAAAATGGTTCCGGTCCGTTGAAAAACAGTGCCGCCTGAGGACGTGGACTTTTTCCTAATATTGCTAAAGTAAAGTAAAGTTATTGTTCCTTATTGGAAAAAAAAGCGCTTAAGTTCTGTGATTTACAGCTGCCAATGTATAATGTAATAGTATTTATATACGGTAATACATGTTTCAATATAAACAATCCTTAGAAATAAAGTTCTACATGTGGTTAATTGCAGCATGGAAATAGTTTGCTTTCTAACAATTTAAACCTCTTAAATATGGACGCTTGGAGATCATGTTTTTTCCAAATAACATGTACACCATTGTGCACTCACTTTCCATTGTATTTTGATTAAAAACATACACGTCTACAGGAGCGTGATGTTGCGCCTATCAACATGAACGTGGGCACGGTTTACCAGTCCATCTAGTGGGGCTAGTAAGGTTAAAATCAGTGGTTTGTCTGGGAAACTTAAGGTGATGGACGGCTTTTGCTTGATAACAATCAGCTGACCAGTGATGAGACCCATATAACAGTCTAAGCACTGAAGGCAGTGAAGTCTTTCGCTGTTGCATAACATAAGACACAACTTATCGTTCAAAATTAGATTATTGCTTTTTCCAGCGCGCGTTTAAATGAAACACATCTCATTTGAATATAATGAGATAGTGTATTCACGCAAATGTCGAGCTTGTGTATGCACTGATTTACAACTTATTGCTGTTATAAAGATAATTAAGTCAAAATAACATCCAAGTCACTTTTTAAGACTTCCCTTACGTTGAGAAAACTCGACACAATCGTCGGTTTGATATTTAAGTCTAACATTTATAAAGTGGAGTGCAGTGGTACAATATCTTGATCTTTGTTTTAATTTCTTATTATCTTCAGTATAGCTACTATTGAATTGATGTTCCTTTCTTATTATTCACAAGTGTGAATAATAATGTGTTATTTATTTTTTTGTAATGCTGCCATCTTTAAAACATGCATCATTGTTTCTGTGCTTTAAATTGTTCGTTGCTCAATCAGACAACTCTTTATGTAAAAGTAAAAGCAAATAAACTAAACACGTTTCATGAATATTACAAAACACAGATGTTACTGTTTTTATAACAACACGAGCAGACGACGTTTTTCACGAGTATATATTATAACTGACTGCTCAGTTTATTTTGAAGTTACCTTATATGAATACAAAACACTCTCGTCATTTTAGTTTAAAACTAGTGTTTTTAACATCAAAGAACCATTTATGAATATTATGTGGTTGCCAATCGCGGTATGGACCTTCAGGTTCATGTTTGAGTTCATCATAACTTACCAATTTACGATCCACACTGCGAGAAAAAAAATGATTTCAAAACACTATTGTTCAAACATTTAATGTATATAAGTACTGTTTTATCTGGCTTTGTAGAAAAAAAATGCGAATTAAGTTTATTTTATGGTTATATAATTAACGAAATATTTCAACTGCCAATGTATCTATGCTCACGCTCAAACATAACGCTAAGCCGAATGCTTACCATGACGACAATCTTGAGTCAGTTTCAGGGGTTTAACAAGTAGTCGAGATCCTTAACCCCGATAAACGCGCGTTTATCTTTGTAGAATATAACATTTGCATGAATCGCAGCTGGATATAGTCTCTGATATAGAGCTGATATTAGATATCAAAACATGGCGACATGTAAGACGATTTTAAACTCAAAGAGTAATCTTGTTTTATATTAATTTCAAGCGCGAGCAATGATATGTTTTTGCATTACGGTAAAACGACGTGGCCGTAGCGGTCGGTTAACATACATGTTATCTGCATAAACGAAGCAAACCCCTTCTCATCGGGCGGAAATGTTAATTTATAAATAAAGCCGCTTGATCCGACGCGGACACAGCGACTCGGAATGTCATTAACAAAAGAACATTTAGCGCGATTTGCAGGATCATAATATTCACAATTTTCTCAAACTTGTGAAAAATATGAGCGAATTCATCACCGCTTTCTGTGCGAAGAATTTGATTTGCTCTTAAACTAGTGGGACTTTAAGGGTGTGTTTGCTATTGCATTTCATTGCATATCGAATTAAACATAAATCACCAGAATTAAGTGAATAATGATTCCTTAAATACCACTTCATTCGCATCTGACATATCAACAATATACTCCCATAAACACAACAAGACTTATATAATTTTCAATACATTTTCTGTATTTGGTAAAACATCCGGACAGTCTACTTTCTGCATAAAACACAACACAAATCAATATTGATATAATAATTCAACAAATACGTATAAACAAAATTAATGTTATCTACATGAAAAAACAGTTCATGCATACACATATACAATATCCACCTTTTTGTTTTTCATCAAAAACAAACATAAACTTTAAATTTGCCTTTACAGTTCGACTGCCCTAAGCTGAATGACGAAAAACCGCCAAACACACTCAATTTCCTCGTGCACACTTTCAGTGCGACCAAGCGTTCATTACATTGCATTATGGGAAAATAATTGTGTTTATATCTGTATGACAGTATGCTCGTTTTATCAGTATAGTAAATTGCTGCCTTTCACCTAAGGTAAAACATAGACCAATTATTCCTGCTACGCTAGTCAAATAAGCTGTGCAACACATGTGCTGATTTTGGTATGATATCAAATGAAGAAAGAAAAATATGACATTACTTACATTATTAAACCATACGTTTACAAAACTTGCCATCACGATGTCCTCTACAGGTATAATGCCAAACAATGAAGACAAATTTACCTTATAATAAACTATGATAAATAAAGATCATATGATAAATAAAGCTCATATGATAATAAATGTAAAAATGAAACAACTTATCAGAACGCATGAACATGATGTTTTTGGTAGTTTTCGTCTGCGCATAGGTAGAGAGTATTAAACTATTAAACAATATTGACATTTCATATATATTCGATGTGATGTACCACATTGCTATCAGGCTACTTTGTTTGAAAATATTAGTTTCATATTACATTGTATATTGATAGTAGCAACATTTCTTAGAAAATAATGTTAATTTTAGTTCGAACAAAATTAAAACACTGTAAAATCTAACATGAATGCTAAAATAGCTATGCATCTTGTTGTGTATCGGCTGTTGATTTTTTTACAGGTAAAATCGGTTTGACTAATATTGAAATTCGACTTTATTACTGTGCACTTAATAATGGTTGTTATTTGATCATGTTAAAGAAAAGCCAGATGTTTTGCATTCGAATGTAAAAATGCAAAGTCGCTTCAATAGGATTCTATAAAATTTGCCATTGTTGACAACAATTCAATTCTTTCTATATATTTATTAAAAATCACTGCTTTTTGTTTTAAAATAAAAAGTATCCAATCCATACAATCTGAAAATGAGCCGTCAGTTAATGTTATACATACAAGTATTTTATAGGGACATTCGACATAACAAACAAGAAGTCACAAAACGACAAGAAAGAAAACAATAGGTAAAAATTGCTAAATAAATTCCCTAACAGAAACTTGTCACCAGATTGGGATTTGACTTTTGACCTTTCTGACTAGAGCATACACCGGGGTAATTGTCTTCTTGAAGTGTAAAATGGATTTAGATACCTTAACCTTGAACTAATACGCCATGGTTATGTAAGCGACACGAACAATAATGTGGTCTTCTGGACTAACGATACTGTGTTCGACATTTATCTTGTATTCTATATATATATCCCATCAGTCTCGCATTTTGCGTATTCCGTTCGAAAGTAAACAAATTGAAAAAGCTAAAAAAACAGCAACAAAAAACTTAACGTCGTGAAATATTGTAAATTGTTGATATTTGAAACGTTTCAGTATAATCAATCTGTTTCCTAACATGATAATAATAAATCCGATGCAAAACATTGTTATTATTGTTAATCTAATTAAAGTTTTTGTCTTATAAAAATTAAATGAAGACAAAGTAGGAATGTGTGTTTGCATTTGAAAGAGTTTTCTACGCACATGATTAAACGTTTATCTGATGCCTTTAGATGTGAAACGGTGATTAATGTTCATTCCATCACTCAGTTGAAAAATCTTAAGGGCGTACGTAAACGTTGCATCAGCCTACTCAGACAATAGAAAACGATCGTATGAGGGTCCAATCTGGAACATGTGAAGCGGAATATCGGGTTAATCACATTTCTTTTTCCTCCATATCGTATCCCCGTAAAACACATTTTTAAACGATAAGTATTGCATTCAATTGGATTACTGGTATGTACATGTAAAATTATTATCATTCTACTGGCATGTAGTCCTTAGTATTCATCCCTTAGGCATTTATTTCTTGAATTTGAAGCGGAATATCGGGTTTACCACATTTCTTTCTCCTTCATATCGTATCCCCGTCAAACACATTTTAAACGATAAGCAATGGAAAACGATAGTATGAGGGTCCCATCTGGCATTTAATTGTAACTGAACTGAACATAATCATAAATGAACATTTATTGAAATTCAATACCTGATTGTCACTATATCTCATCGATTTTTTTAACAAATGAACACGTGAAGCTGAGTATCGGGTTTATCACCTTTCTTTTTTGTCCATATCGTATACCCGTCAAACACATTTTAAACGATAAGTATTGCATCCAATTGGATTACTGGTATGTACATGTAAAATCATTATCATTCTACTGGCATGTAGTCCTTAGTATTCATTCCTTAGGCATTTATTTCTTGAATTTGAAAGATGGAAATGTATGTCTCAAACGAATAATAGTCCGGCTAGTTTCTCCACGGCTGTCGAATGTGTGCATACACGTACAACAAGAAATAACATGTGAAGTATTAAAAGCAGTTAACAAGAATTTGAGTTTGTATTCTATAAATAAAATCCTAGCATACGCAGTGTTGTCTTTTCCGGTGATTTTTACTTTCCATCTGAGCGATTGTTGTTAGTGCCTTTGGTACTGAGATGCTTCAGCTTCAGTCATATCAATAATATGCCCCTTTTATCAAGGTGTTTTCCCTTTTTTCAAGGATGATCTACTGATCTCTAATACTCTCGTCATACAAGGCATCGGTCAGTTTTCACACCTTGTTGGTGGTTTCTGTCAATGTGAAGCTTTACTATATTTTATTAAACCTTTTCTTGTCAGCTTGATCTTGAACTCGAACATCTCTACCCTACACATTCTGGAAGGAGCACAGTCAGTGGTATTCTCTGGAATAATTATTTCCCCGTAAATACCTGGGTCTCCTTACAACTAGCCTTTATATCGAAAGCTCATCACATTATCCGCCACCCGTGGACCCGCTGGGTTGGGGATCGTTGTTCGCCTACCTAATTTGGAGCAGGCTGTTATTTTTTCCTCAGTAGGATACGTACATACGTCAGCAAATGGTAAATTGTATGAAAATGCGATCGTTCAGTATGTTTCTTACACTTAAACGTTTGTTATAACTTTACAGGTGCGAACTGACCGCAACGAGATATTCCATTCCGGTGATATGGCTATAACCGACGACAAATTAAAAGAATATATTTCCAACATGCGTGATGTGCTGCAAATATCGATTTTCAACAAACTACCGGATATTCAAACCTTTTTGGATAAGCTGACGAAAGTATGTAATCAAGATGTTGTATCAATTAAAAGTATATTTTAAACATCATATTTTTTCACAAAATATTAAAAAAAGTTTATATTGTGCATCACTATGCATGGAAATTACTTCTTGAGTTCAAGGATTGTCGTGAGAAAGTAAGTATGTAAGAAAGTATCTTGACTTGTGTACAAAAATATTTGCATTGATAAGCATTACGCATGCAAACTAGAAAACTCCTAACACGAGGGACCTATAGTTACATTAGAAATAAAGGTTATTAACAATGTTGTATATATTGATACTTAATAATAATCAGACGCTTAAAAGGGGTTTTAAAAGAGGAACAAATAGGAGACTTGTATTGTAACATGTATTGATTTATTGGGAAATAGAAATGTACATGTCCACAAGGATTTCTGTATATTTCAATACACTCAATTAAATTACTCATAGTTCTGTCAAATTAGAGAATTAAACAAAAAAATACATCAATGATATCAAAGAAAGAAGTATTGATAATGTACATCCTCTAATCTGATGTTTCTGTTAAACACCAATAATATTTGTTTAAGTTATGATATGCACAATTGAATGTAACTATCTAGCGGACTCTGTACAAGGATTATACACATTACGATAACTCCGAAAATACTCTAGTTTTTGCTCTCTGCACTCACACACATCATTCTCTGTATATCTTTTTTTGTATACAAAGTGTATTCATTTGTAATGGACTTGATGAGTGCACAAGACAATAAAACAAGCAATAGCAGTCATGGTACTTTCAAAGCCGGTTATCAATAATTCAAGTTTCAGTTGAATACTATTTCAATTAGGCTTTGCAATATACAATTACAAATTAAACCTTCAAAAATACTAAAGTACTAAAAAATACTAAAGTAATTGTGATTACTGCACTTTCTCTCCATTTCATGCAACAAAATATAATGGCATTATTACCGTTAAGGCTAATGAATATATGTCTGGCACATGGACAATTAGCAAAGGTCAAACCTATATATATATATATATAAGAGAGTCATTGACCTCGTACTTGATGTTTCTCTAATGTCATCATCGTTTTGACTTTAAAACCGGTAGGATGCTGCTTAATATACGAAAAGAATTATAATTAATTAACAAAAGGGAAATATATACACACTTGTGATAAGACAGTTGTGGTTATACAACTTTTCATTTTCTTTTATATCAATGTGCACAGTTGTATTTGTTTATATCTTGAATACGATGAGAGTTACACTCCACACAAGAAAAATGTCTAAAAGCCAATAACTGATTAACTAATCGAGTTATGTTTCTTGAACTGCGTATTCTCACTCAAAGACCCTTTTTTATATGAAGGTTTATTTGAATATTTTGAGAATTCTCGGGACAGACTGAAGGACGCAAGGAAATAATGACTGAACGACGGTCGATGCCATATATGCATCTCTGTTGAAGCACACAAAACATGTATTAAATGCCTTGTCGTATTTAGTTTTGCAAGGTCCTTTTTCCATGAAGATCTAAAGTTGCAATACATTAATAGTTATTTTCCATTTTCTCAGTGCGCGGCAACACCCAAATGATGAGTGAAGATTGAATATCATAATTATTTGCGTATGGCGATTTTTTTTTTAAATTGTTTGCTAGCATTTCTACCACTGAAATACATTTGACTAGTTTTCATAAAAAATATGTATTAAAATGAAGGGTTTCTGCAAATTATAAAGGCTTTGTATACAATTAGAAAAACACACCCGATTATACAGTAATATTTGGTACTTTTCACATAAATGCTTACACTTATTTCAGTTGGAAACAGACATCAATGAAATAAATACGACTCAAGAAATGATAGCACGAAAAGATGCATTAAACGCTTTAGTTGAGGCGCATAAACTTCTACAGGAAGAAACAACGAATTCATCTAAGGACAAAACACAAGTAAATCACCAATTGGCCCTTCTCGAAGTTTTACAGGACGATCATATGAAATTCATCACGGGTCATTTACAGGAACTTAAGCAACACATGCAAAGCGTAAAAGAGGAATATAACAGGAGCGCAAGGGTTTTGCTTCAACATTCAAATGAATTGAAAACTATCACCTCTGCCATCTCTCAACATACAACGTGCTTCGAAAATCTTAAGCAGGTTAGTTTTTTATGGTTGGTTTGAGTTTTTAGACACGTCATAATACTTTTTAATGCACACAAGTGATGCCTTTTAAAGGTGAAACTTGTCAAATCGAGAATAAACAATTATATCCGACATGTTTATATCTGTGTTAGTCTGACATTTTGAGGTTTAGAGTTATTTTCCTAACGAGAACCAATATTTGATTTTGTTGACACCGTTTTAAATGCAAATTCTTTCCTCCGAGTGAAATGTGTATACAAGCCATGCTTTTCATGACAAGATCGACTTGATTTTGTTGACACCGTTTTAAATGCAAATTCTTTCCTCCGAGTGAAATGTGTATACAAGCCATGCTTTTCATGACAAGATCGACTTATAACCGTTGTACGATGGACAAGTAATTTTTCAAGACCATCTAAAAAAGCATGTTATACAAAATCTTGAAATATATCCTTTATTTAACACTGTACAAGGGTAAAGTGAAATGACTTCCGTTATAAGTCCCTTCTTGGTAATAAGTAAGGTTATGAAGAAACGAATATTATTTTGGTTAATAGTTATCTTCGTTGTCGTAATGTGTTGCACCAAAGTTCTTACATATTTTTTATATTTTAGTGTATATTTATAAGACAATTAAATTGAAAAATGCTATCGATATGCAAAACAACTCGATTTCAAAAAAAAATTCATGCTTTAGATTTACAGTTTCGAGTACGGGAAAATGGGATATTGAAATAGACCAGTTTCACAATACTACCACTGTTGCTATGTTTAGATATCACTTTACGTATCAAATTCCAGACCGAGGCTGAACGTGTAACTGTCTTAAGCGGATAATATCGAAGATTTTATATCTGATGATGTAATTGTAAACATTCGGAAGTTTCATGAGCCCTGACACTGGTTACAATAACGTCAAACCAGGGACCTATACAAACATGTTTGTATAGATCCCTGGTCAAACATATGCATACAGGCATGTGTTTAGTAAATATTTATACGTAATTGTAATATAAACATAAAATATTCTAAATAATAATTCAACGACATAAATATTAAGTACCATTAAGGTACCTTTATAAATGGTATTTCATCTTTATAAAATACGAGTTACCCATGACCATCAGAGCAAAGGTGGACTAGACTCAGCATCGATGATTAAACAAAACAAAGATATACAATAGCCGTCTAATACAATACATAGCATTATATAATGCTCAAAGGTATGAGGTGTGTGTGTGTTATTTTTAATGAACGATCGAACGTGTAAGAGGTGAATTGAATAACCAGAACACAAAGCACTGTAAAATGCGAAGTACATGACCTTTTTATTCCCACGCTTTTTTCCTGGCCACTTTCTCCTCCTACACATTAAGCTCTAGAACCTTGAAACTAACACACATAGTAACTATGAGCATATGTGCGACCCTGCACTATTTGGAATTCTGATCTGACCCCTGGGTCAAAAGTTATGGGGGTTGGGTTTGGGGCCGGGACAGAGATTTTTACTCATTGTTTATGTTATTTTACATTAACTTCTTCATTTCTACACCGATTTACTTCAAATTGATACTGCACATCTCTTATGACATTACGGTCAATCTCAACAATGCATGGCCCTATTACCAACCCTGGGGCGCCCCGCTCACATAGACCACGATCACCCAAAATTTCCTTTTACTATATTTTCTTCATTTCTACACCGATTCACTTCAAATTGATACTGGACCTCTCTTATGACAATACGGTCAATCTCAACTATGCATGGCCCCATTACCAACCCTGGGGCGCCCCGCCCACATAGACCACACCCACCCATAATTGCGTTTTACTATAATTTCTTCATTTCTACACCGATTCACTTCAAATTGATACTGAACTTCTCTTATGACAATACGGTCAATCTCATCTATGCATCGCCCCATTACCAACCCTGGGGCACCCCGCCCACGTAGGCCACACCCACCCGAAATTGCCTTTCACTATAATTTCTACATTTCTACACCGATTCACTTCTAATTTATACTGAACTTCTCTTATGACAATACGGTCAATCTCAACTATGCATGGCCCCGTTACCAACCTTGGGACGCCCCGCCCACATATGCCACACCCACCTAAAATTGTCTTTTACTATAACTTCTACATTTCTACACCGATTCACTTCTTATTGATACTGAACTTCTCTTATGACAATACGGTAAATCTCAACTATGCATGGCCCCATTACCAACCCTGGGGCGCCCATGGGTCAAACATGCGGCGTGGGGATACGCGTCGGCCTCTGCCTCGCCATTTCTAGTTTAGATGTTATGTTAATTTTGTTTTTAATTGAATAAACTCTCTTTTACTTTGAATGTTAATATTAAAAAATTCTATTATACAAGTGAAATAAAAACACGGACGTGAGGCAGACTGAACTGTCCGTATAACTCTTTATACGTGATTATAAGTGACAAATGTATATAATGGATCTCCAATCTTTGTTTTTGTCGGAAACATTATTTTACCCCGTTGAGGTCGAAACTAATTTTTGTTTTCATAATGATGTTCCGTTCACTAACGTACACTCTTTCTAGGACTAGACCCTAGTTAATGACGGAGTTTTCTTTAACCGGTGTCCGCTAAATAAGTTAAATGTTTAGAATTACAATTTTTAAATATTTAAAACGAATATTCATAAAGCGCTTTAATATGTATCCGAACTTTCGTTCCCATGAACAATCGTTCTCACGCTAATTTGGATGGAGCAGACATTTATTCCTACGTTGTTTTGACTACCAGGACATTCGTTTCAACTTTATTTTGACAACCCGGACAATTGTTCTTACATTATTTTGCCAGTCCGAATATTCGTTCCTTCATTATTTTCGCGATTCGGACATTCGCTACTACATATTTCTTACATCCGGACATTGGTTCAATACCTTAACTGTGAACACAACATGTACATGTATATATAGTTATGGGCCATTCCTTCAAATTAAATTCCAACATGGAACTACTAACGAACGAACGCGGTCAGCCTGTGTTATGTTTCGAGGGTCACTCGTACGCCAAGACACACAAGCCTCTTTTTTTAATCAATATATGAATACTATGTATACATGTATATAATCATAAAACAAAATGATACCACGTAGCAGCAATAATGTACAGACATGTTATACAAGATATGCTAATATATATTTTTTGACCATGTGGTTTCCTTTAGATTTAAAAAAGGGTTAATATGTATTTTATCTTTGGGTGTTTAAAAAAGAAAGAAAAAGAAAAACAACAGTATAAGAATGAATAAGGATGGGTTGCATAAGTGGTTAGAAAGCATACTGGACTCGTTTATGGAAGTTTAATGTGTTTCCATTTTTTTCAAATATATAAAGTGTATCATTATTTAGGGCTATTTCTTTTTCAATTTGAATCTTCAGAAACACAAGGCTTAGTCTACAATACGGTGCCATGCAGTTAAAGTCTCCAGAATTACCGCAAGGTTTCCCTTATTACAGATATTAGTGTTAGTCGATATATTTTAATAATTTTTACGTTATTATGCTCACGCTCACGAAAAATTCTTTAAACTGAATGAAAATATGATACAAATATTAAAAATATCACAATTTAAAAAAAAATACACACAAAAATCACCGGTTAAAAATTGCTGAAAGGGTAATATTACTCTGAATAAAATATGATTATAATGACCATGATAGCAATAAAGTAATAACCAATTTCCGTGTTGTCAAAATAATGTAGGAATTATTGTCCGGATTGTAAATATAACGAACGAACGATTGTCCTTGTTGTCAAAATAACCTAAAAACGAACGTTCGTCATCCACTTTATAACTATGGTTAAACTTGCTATACGATATTTAGTTTCTGACAATCTGTTTGATTAATTTACTATAAATTTTGAGTATTTGACGTTAAATTAGTGCTAATAATGACTGCTCTATACTTCTACCAGGAGAAGACATGTAAGTTTCATACATTTTGTTTATTGACCAGACATCTGCTACGCGTGGTTTATGAAAACTTGTTGTTATTTAGTATTTGACGGCACACTACCTGATCACAACGAGATAATGGGTTTGAGCTGAACACATAAGCAATAACACCACAGATCTATCAATTAACAAGATTATTGATCGATCTTTGATTAAACACCGCGATAAAAATGCTCAATATACAGATATAATAAGGATGTTGTGAGAAATCTCAACTTTATTTTTTCGTCTTTCTTTTTTCGATTAACGTTAATATTTTGTTAAATATGATTTGCTGTAATCACTCGCGATTTTACTGTCTACTGATTTGTTGACATTTAAAACCAAATAAGTTGAATTTTAAAAAAGGAACTAAAGAACAATTGCTTCATGCAATATCAGTCCAGCGAAGTCGAGTATATTATACCGTTACGCCTGAGCTAAGCCTGATGATGAAGGGAATCTATGGTATACTTCAACATTGTATATGTACGACTCGAATCATGTAATGGATGTTTCGAATCTTTTAGGAACTTGTGGAACAAACAACAATTATCCGTGGAATCGAAACAATTACGATGGGTATTGAACGAATTGTGACCAACAGCTACCGAATGATCAGTGAAATTAAACCTGGTAAAATTTAGCTATAAGTTAGTATATTGCATCACATATTAAGGATGATGCCGTTGTCTTTCTTGAGGACCGCCTGTCTGTCCGTCAAACGGGTACTTATGATAGTTTAATAATATTATGGCTGTAGTGCCTGTTTTCCCTACATTATGCCGTTTGTTTGTTTGTAAGGCTGATCACTATTTAAGTAGTTGGTATTTATACTAAACATGAGAAAGAAATCGGAATTGTTTAGATGCTTTTGTTTAACACGTATGTTGTTAGATGTACGATGCTTTTGTTTAACACGTATGTTGTTAGATGAACAATATTTATGGTTACAAGTTTAATTGCATTTTATAAATACTTTTAATGATCTAAATAGCATCATCATAAAAAAGC
The DNA here is from genome assembly GCF_020536995.1 of Dreissena polymorpha. Classification (NCBI taxonomy): domain Eukaryota; kingdom Metazoa; phylum Mollusca; class Bivalvia; order Myida; family Dreissenidae; genus Dreissena; species Dreissena polymorpha. The sequence goes on from NC_068364.1 coordinate 78,921,747, forward strand.
AATTGAAAATGTTTAATCTTCGAAGCTATCAAACACATGCTTTGTTATCAGCTTGTATATATTTTTTTTTCATTTTGACAAGGAAGATCAATCATAAAGAGCAACATAACTGTTGATACAACATTCAGACATATTTGAATTTAGTAATAATACGTGTACAAGATGATTTTCATTCAATAAATTTTGACATTTTTTAAACATTAAAACAACCAGGCCCCGTGTTCACAAAACGATTTTGCAATCAAAAATCGATTTTAACTGACATCGATTTTCATTTTTTGCCTATCAAGTACAATGAAAATACATTTGCAACGACAAGCGAAATTGATTTTCGATTGCAAAACATGTTTTGTGAACACGGGGCCAGGGTTTGTCTGTCACACTAGAAAAAATACTTTTTAATATAACAGTGAAGTTGTTTTAAGGTATTCATGCTTAAAAAGATGGCCGCTAGTTTTTTTTATTCAAGCACCTGTTTAAAGCGAGATTATACGATATTTTTTATATGTGTTAAAGTGTAAAATATTGATAAAATATGTTACAATAACACAAAATAGGCAAGACAAATTTAAGTTTAATAAGTTTTTTTCCACATTTTATATTAATTTATAAATATTTGACAAAATCGTATAATCTCGCTTTAAAGGTCTGCCTGCTTGAGTTGTACATCTCGTGATAGCCTTGATATCGATTGCGATTTAATAAAATATTGAACGGTTAACGTTATCATTGACGACGATGAAAAGAAGAGCATACTTCTTTCGATTAGATACGTGTAAATTCTAAATTGATACATAATCAAGACATATATAAGTCTTACAATAAAACGTGTACAATATTATATGCATTCAAATAATATTGACATTTGTAATATTATAACAGCTATGTTTGGTCTTTATTACTAACAATAAATATTTTTTTCATCAAACATTGAAGTATTTTACAGGTATTCGCGATTACAAAGATGACTTCGAGATTGATTTTATTTAAGCAACTGTTTAAAGGGCGCGCTTGAGTAATAAACTTCGTCATTGCCTTGATTTGAATTCGATTTTTTAATCTGTTTTATCATTTAGGACAAAATAGTTTGTACGATTAATATTTCAGAAAATTGAGCACAATAATGCAACTGTCATTATTAGCATGTTAAAAGTGTTACACATGAATCACTGCTTATTTATCGTTTGCAGTTAAGACAACAAACCTCTTTCAAAATATCAAATGAAATTGGAATAGCTTGAATTTAGCTATGTTTAATTGTACAGCCTAATAATACATTCAAGTTAAGGCAGCTCTTTTTATTTAAATTTGTCAAATTTATTATATAGTAGCTAAAAGGCACATTTCAATTTGGTTTTGTTAAATACCATTAACTGATTTTTTTTTCTTTCAGAAATACAAACAATGCTTCTAATAGTAGAAAAATTGTACCAAAGTAGCCAGGACACGGCGAATATTCCAGGTATAAAACACCGAAATGTATAGTTCACTTAAATGCAATACTCAAGAGACGGCACTTTAGTATCTCTAATCTATTTTTATTTAAAGTAAGATATAGAAGTTGTCTTTCTGAAGAATTTATACAAACAGATTCACGAAACGAACGTGCACAGTTTTTAATTACAAATAATGAATATGTATATTCATATTTTTCTTAGAGGGCGTTGAATGTTTGAGGTTTTCCGACAGTTGAAAAAAACAGGCATTTTGTTCTGACGTACATAAAATACGCTTGTTTACTATATTCAAGACCAGACATCTCTAAGACAATATAAATTCCATATTTTGCGACAACTTATACGTTTTGCTGTGTATATTTTACAGTTTAGACTCGTCTCACCATGATGGCACAAACAATAAGAAAAGTATATATTGATAGGACGTTTTTTGTCATCTTGGATTTAGCATAATTATTTATAGAACATTTTTATTATTATAAAATATATCCAAAATGTGCCATTTTTTCTCGTCACGTCATTTATACATGTGACACTAGAAGACAATTAGCTCAAACTTGGAAAATGTGTGTTTAATGTCAAAATAAAAACACACATGGAAACTTGAAAGTCAAATAAACATTGATTTGCCCGTTAAAACGTTGTTACGGTGAATAGAATGTAATAACCAAGGGCATATGAAACATATAGCTGAATTTAAATTATATAACTATTCAGAAACTAAATTGAATGCCACATTTAGGGGCAATATATTTGCTTATGGCAACATTACTCAGGAATCAAATTTTCAGTACACGATATTTGTGGATCCAAAGCCTGCTTATAATGATGATTACTTTCAGGGAAAATTATAGCAGAAATAAATGGGATATCACACAAGGCAGACTTGACACATCAGCTTGTACAACGTTTGCAAGACATACTAACCAAACCAGAACTGGAGGTTTCCGATGAGATTGGACGGTGTCTTTCTGCTGCTAAAAGCGAGTTAGAAAAAGGTACGTTAAATGACTTAAATGCCCTGTACTGAAAAAAGCGGTATAACTTTATGGAATGTGGAATGAAATCAAACATTGCTATCGAACATTTATATAAAACAAATAGTCATTCTTTATAGAGGGAGTTACTGTAAACGATATACAGGATGGCAGTGTGGAGATTTTGTTTCAATGCTCGTCAATACCCAAATGGATCAAAATTTGCGAAAAGTGCATCGATGGAAGAATTGCAAAAATATTTGGTCCATTACAAGATCGACTCAGGAGTAGACAAGGTTGTGAAAACCTTCAAATAACAGTGGACATGTACGAAACAGACTTCGTGGGATCCGTGGAAGCAATTTGTATGTTTTATTTTTATTATTTCAGTGTTCGACTTCAATATGAAATGGATTTAACCAAACAGCGAAAAAAAATTTCGATGTGAAAATAATATCGTATTTGTGCGTCAGATTAATTCTTTTTTTAAATGTCAAATCAATCTTCGCACGGCAAGTCTTTATGGGGATGCAAAAGCATCAATGATTCACTTGTGGTAGTTGTTAGTTTAAACTAATCGCAAAACTCTTTACCGCGATATGATGTTAGGATCAAGTTGCGCAGCAAGACAATGGCGAAGGTATGTATATATTAACAAATTCTATCTATTTTTACCTTACTCAAAATGTTAACTATAAGTTGTATACGAGATGTTAACTCGTGGATGGAACTTTATATGTATGAGAGAACCTAAGCTTTTTATACTGTTCTATCGATTAAAACCCAGTTAAAACATACCCTACTTCTCTTATGTAACTTAGACAAAATGACCGACATTATAGAAGCTAATAATCGACGACCTAGACTATTTCGACATGTAAACAGACCATTACAGCGACTCACACTTTATTGAACTTTCTCGACCGGGCAGTACGCTTTCCGGTCTCGGACGACCAACCTAAGGACGCACAGAAAGTATTTTTTTTTAAATTCCTTTCGGGGTATGCCGTGTTCGATCCGATGCATCGATGGCACCCATGTTAGAAACCTTCATCCGGATGGAGAGCATGGGATGTCAAAAGTACAAACAAAAGAACATTCGAAATATTATCTTACCTTTATCGATACTTATGCGTTAAAATCCATAAATAACCCATATTACGAAATGATTTACGATTTTTCATTCAAGGTCTTTGATAATTATTTTTCGCATAGTTAAATAAAGACCCGTATGCCATCCTGTCACTATATTCAAACGTGTTTATGAACTCAATTAAACTTTCCACTTCGACACACGCTACGTCATGTACTCTATATTACTGCTTTTCAAATGAACCTGAGCAGTTTCTCAAATAAAGGCCGTTGGTAAAATCGGTTTAATTTGCTTATTTCAGCACAAAGCGATGCCTCAACTTGTACAATGTTTTAGTTGTCTATATGAAGTGCTTTACTTGTACAACAAAATAATTGAATAAATATACATAAACAAGGAATCGCAAACTTCCATAACACAACAGACGGATAATACCCATGTACGCAATTCGACATTCCAAATTCAAGTGTGGTGCTATTTATACCATCATATACTTTACACATGTGTTAAATTTGAAAACTACTGCAGATTATTTTTGCGAATTTTGCGATAGGTATGGCCTTTGTACGGATTTAAAACAATGAAGTTCAGCAGAATATTTCATGAAATAAGGAACTGTAATAAATGAACAATTACACAATGTCGATGTGTGAAATAAGCGTTTATATCAAAACGTCAAAAAGACTCGCATTTTTTTCAATTGAAATTTGCAAAATTGGACTACAGACAGAGTGATTTTCGGATGTAATTTTAAGTTAATCATATACTCAGCGGTGTGAAAGTGTTAAAATCGTAATTTTGCGTGAAAAGATTTTTTATAATGCAGTTATAAAACCGGAATTGTTTTTTATATTCAATATCATACATAAAATGTAAACATGTATATGATCATACAACATAGTGATTGTACAAAGCAATTAAGTTCAGACATGTTATACAAGATATGCTAATATATATATATATATATATATATATATATTTTTTTTTTAGAGAGAAAAGAAAAGAACAACAGAGGAATAGTTATGAAAAATGATGAGTTGTATAAAGTCGGAAGAAAGCATACTGGACTTGTGTGTTTTGTTGTATATTCACAATGATCTTGTCAGATTGAAAAATAAAAATAAAAATAAAAAATAAACAAAACTATTTTAGAGAGATAAACGAACATTAGAGTGAAATGTATATAAGTGGACAAAACATTATGAGAATTTAATCCGATTCCAATTTTGTTCAAATATTTGTAATGTGTCATTACTGAAGGCTATTTCTTTCTCAATCTGGATTTTTAGTTTAAGACTATGGACAAAACAATCAAAATTTGGTACTTGTTTTTTGTACTTCATGTTTAAGATAAAATATTTCATCAATATAAACCGGAATTGTTCCAAATTAGAAGAATAAGCATGTTACGAGGACCATGTATATGTAACATCATTTTCAACAACAAGAACAATATGCGTCCCTGCAAGCACTCTCTCGCAGTTTGAAGCACTAGGGACTTGATGTTGAACATCTCGGGATGAACGGACCATCCGCTCATCCGTGAACTCTTTCTTGACAATCTTCACCTTTTATATGTTCGTAAACACATGAAATAATTCGATACACTCATAGTTGAAATAAACACTTTTTTAATTAGATGAGTCATTTGCAAATGAATTAGATAATCATAATATATGTTGCTATTCATTACAATATGTTGAAAATATATAGTTACAATAAATAATTTTGTGTAATACTTACTGAATAAATACTTACGATTGCTTACATAAGAATTACTATTTTACCGCAGAAAGTTAAAACTAGCATTATTATTTATATTTTGTAGTTGTCTTTTTTTAAATTGTTTTGATCACATAAATAATTTATGTATTGTATCATTGGTGAAGTAAATATGTAATTAAATTTAAAGGTTCTTTACCGTATTGGTTCGCTTCTATCTGACCTGACCCATTTTGTTTGTTTATGAAATCGTAGTTTGACACTTGGCGCGAAATATACGTCATTATAAAGTGCATTATGGGATTATCTCGGTTAGAGTTACCGGCGGTTGAATTCCACTATTCGCGGTTTGTTAACTTTGCGGTATATCGTGTTTATACAAACAACTTACCCTGACGGTTACTAAACCTGAATAACCGCAAACTTACCAAGGTTTAAGAGTAACCGAGCGGTAACTTTAACCAGCGTTTATACAATCGGGTGCTGCTGATAATGGTTGATTTGTATTGTTTGATTGACTGATCTGCTCACATTTAAAAGTGGGGGTATACACATGGGCAATATCTGCAATATACCTTAATATAGTCAAACCGATATAAAAATTTGACTTTTTCTACTGTAGGAAAAGTGCCATTGAAATATACTATGTCGACATTATGCGATATACGATGCATTTAATAATTACCAGATATTATGAGATATTATTTTATCTACGCTGTATGCAATAAAATAATAAGTATGTTGCGTTTTAAAGATTATTTAAAATATGAAAGTACTGAAACTTAACTGTCATCGCACCGAAATAAACTAATATTTTGTTACCTTTGCCACTATACTTTAATTTTGAATAACACAAATTGTGTTGTGTTGGTAAATAACTGTGTTAGTTCGTTCTTACCTTTAAAGCATTGGCCCTAAAACGGGACACACCATCGTATATAAATAAGCATACCTCTAACACTTTATGCAATCATAGGTACAGCAATGTTGGTTTTATTTATTTTACTGTGTATTGCAACTTAATACTAAATTATACTGTGACCATATCCAAATTTGAAAATTGCACTTTGAACATGTATCTTATACATCCTTTTCAACTATTTAAAGCGTAGTGTTGAAGTTGTATGTAAACAAATATACAACATACTGGCTCGATAATTGTATGCCAATACACATGATAACACAATATAGTTTATTGTTACAGTAAAACAACTTCGTCCACATTTGATTTCAAAGTTACCACATTTCGCCGAAAGTGAACGTTACAGCGATCTGACGAAAATAAAATGGGATGAAGTTTTGAGGCTTCTGCTAAAACATGAACAATCACGAGAGCCTTCTTTTCCTATAACAGGTAAAATGTGTGTTATTAACTTGTATAACTTGACATGATGTATTCTCTTCTAAGGAAAGAAAATACATTAATTAAATATACAATTTAAACATAATATAACTTCAGAAGGATGGTATTTTTATTCACCGTCACCGTTCGGTAAAGTATCAATCGGTCATAATCTTATTTTGAAATTTTGTGTGGTGTTTGTGTTGAGTATAACATAAATGAAACACACCATTGACGAAGGTCTACCATAGCGTGTCAGTTTCTGAATTGATATTCAATGTAACACGGTTAATGCATATAATGAGTGAAGCCCCGTTTATACGTATATAATATTTAAACCAGAAGTGATACATTATTTTCAATTCTGAAGTGTCATTGGTTATTAACATTTATCAATATAATAAACTATAGTAATATTTTTATTAAGTAGCTCCGTTTTGCAACAAACAGCTCATAAAGAGCTCTTGGTTTGCAAATTTTATTTCAACAAGCGTTACAGGTATGTGATATGCGTTGCGTATAGGGTTTACAAAGAAAATGTACTGAAACGAGATGCTGATTTGGAAGTTTGAAATATATCCGTGGTCACTTTAAGTGTTCTGTCGGTCAGCTCTGACAGTAGCAATTTTTGCATTGATTTTGATTTTCACTGACAACGGTTCATGATCTTTGTAAAAATTACTACCAGCAAACATTGGCTATAAGGTGTTTTATTTTTGTATTGTTTGTTTAATTTAACATCAATTTAGTTTCAAATTGTTTAATTCACAAAATAGTAACAACTACGCGGTAATAAGCGTTTATATTTATTTTAACACTTTCAAGTATTTCATGACAAAACATAAAAAAAGTGTTTATATTCAAACTATATATAAGACAATTTCAAAATAAACTTACAACGTTATAAAGAAATGAACTTTTTATACAACGAGCAAAAAGGAAGGAAGTATTCTTATTATAAATTCAATTATATTTATTAGCAAGACACAACATGTTTTAACAATGAGATATGCTGTGTATACGTCACTCAAATAAGACAGCACTCTATGCTGTCGCAAACAGCTGTTAAAATCAATGTGGAAACTTACGAAAATAATGTGGTTATAATATTGGGTTTATTTGAAGGTCGTTTTTCACAACATTTACTTAAATCAGCATTTTCTTTGCAACCCTGCAACCAGAGGGTTGAGCGGGTAATTTAATGCCATAAATCAAAGCAGTAAAAGTCAGATCAATATAGAAATTTTGTGACTCTTGTATAATTATGAGTTGACTACATCAAAATCCACGCGCTAGCATTGGATTCATTTACAAAGCATATTTACAGTATAAACTAATACTCGAACGGGAATATTTGTTGTCAACTTTGTTTGAACAGTTGTTATGCAATCTTAGTGGATAAGGCATTTGACGCACACATCTTAATGAATATATTTTTTGCGTTTAAGTTCATTAAACTAATTACATTCATTTTGTATAAGATTTTCTGCAAACGCATATTTGTTTCTTAACAGATATTTCACTTAAATCATACATATATAAGAAAATGTGTAAAAACAAACATTACAGAAACATGTTTCATAATTAAGAATTTGAAGTTATCTCCTTATAAAAAACATTAATTTGTATGCAATATTCCTCTTTACGACAATCCAAAATATTATTATTATTATTATTATTATTATTATTATTATTATTATTATTATTATTAAATATTTGCAAAAAAGTTAAACAAATATGAAATAATCATTTTATAAAAATATACATTTTAGATGCCTTTACGCTTTAAATATAAAGTGATGTAATAACCTGTTTGTTTAACTTACAGTTGCCGGTAAAGTCGAAGATTCGTATGCAGTCTCAGAGAAAATAGATGTTTTAGATACTGAACTTAGCCGTTTAGTTTATGATGCGACAGATGTGTATGGTACCGTTGCACAATGCTTGCATTGTTTATATGTGTTCTGTATGAATAGTGCATTAATGTTAGACAATGATGCGATAACATGATTAATGGAAATACCCTGAGTTCAACATATTTATTTATTTTTAAATATATCGTGCGATAAAGAGATGCTAGTATCTGTTAGTATCTGTGATGGCTTTTTGGAAATTCCTATCGAAGTGGATGCTATTTTGATGCTCTCTACAAACAATGAAAACATGCGTCTAAACCTGCTTCCATAATACAGTAATGTGATTAGACGAAAAAAATGTTTAGGTTATTTCTAGTAAACGTATAGTCATATACATACACATATAGCAAATTAAATGCAATTGTCAAGGGCTGAGACTATTACTATGTGTATTATGTAATTCGAAACATGTATGAGCACGTGCTAATATTTTATAAGATTCGTTTTTTTGTTGCAGATTCGCATAAGGATGAAGGTACACAGGAACTACAATATGCCACTGCTGACATCAAGAGTTATGTGCTTGATGATATGGTGAAAGTCTCTGGAAATGATGAAGAAACAGAGGAATTGCAATCTGTCATTAGTAATTTACAGGATGTGATTGTTTCTGTTTCTGATAATGATTACAGTACAAAGGAACTGCAAACTGCTACTTGCGAAAGTAACAGTTATTCCCGGGATTTTTTTGTTACAGTCACTAATAAGGGTGAACATACAGAGGAACTGCCATCTGCGACCGCCGAAGTTATGGATTATTTGCGGGATGGGTCGGTCAAAGTTTCTGATGGAGATGACGATACAGCGGAACTGCAATCTGCCACCGACCAAGTCACAAGTATTTCACGACATGCGTCTTTTACACTTACTGATAATATTGACACTGCAGTTGAAATGCAATCTGCTTCTTTCGAAACAACCAATAATTGGCACAATGAGTCGGTTACACTATCTGATAAGGATGAAGACAAAGAGGAACATCAAACTGCTACCAACCAAATCGCCACTAATTCAAGGGATGCGTCTTTAACATTATATGATACGAATGACTATTCAGTGGAACTGTACAATGGGTCGGCTAAAAATTCTGTAAATGATAAAGATAAAGAGCAACTGAAATCTTTAATCGCCATAATCAACCGGAATGTGTGGGATTCATCTGTTACCGTCTCTGACGAAGATGAAGATGCGGAGGATTTACAATGTTCAACCGGCGAACACATCAGTAATTTGCTAGTAGCATCTCTCACAGTCTCTGATAAGAATGACAATAAAGAAAAACCGGAATCTGTCACCAATGAAATCATCAGTAAATCAAGTGATATATTTGTTTCAGTATCTTATAAGGATGAAGATACAGATGGACTTTATTCTCCAATTGCTCAATTGATCAGTAATTCACAAAGTATGTCGTGTATTTTTTCTGATACGGAAGGAGATACAGAACTAATGAATTCTGCCACCGCTGACATCCTCAATAACTCGCGGGTTATGCCGGTTGTAATTTCTGATAAGGATGAAGAAACAAAGAAATTACAATCTGTAACCGCTAACATCTCAAGTAATCCTTTGTCCCTGTCGTTTACATTTCCTGATAAGAATGAAGATAAAGATGAACTGCAATCTGCAAATGCCAATATTATCGGTAAATTGTTGGAATATTTCCAACTATTTATTCATTTTATTGTGATATTGTAATAGGGAAATACATATATATATACAAAACATACATGGAGCATATCTGAAATATGCCTATTGACTGGGTATAAAGACTGGGTTAATATATATATATTCGTTTCTGTTGTCTGGTTTTAGCAGAGTTTTCGGTTCTTACTAAGAACATCTGCTGTCTCTATTATTATGTTGCCATCAAGCATGGGAATCGCGTATATAACTGTTAAATTTGAATTATATCTTAAGTAAAGTACTACTAATTCACAAATAATACAAACAAAAAATACAAACACAAAGCAAACTATTTAAGGGTTGCGGCAACTGTTAGTTTGATAATGCAATTATAAACATTTCTTTTGAGCCTTAAACTTATCTTATATCCAGCTAATGTGTTGATTACAGTTTCTGATAAGGATGAAGATACAAAAGAACTGCAATATGTAACCGCGAAATTCCTCAGTCCATTGAGGGATATTCGTATTGATGTTCCGGTCTCAGGTGACAATGAGTTGTTCCACATTCTAAGGGCCACTGTTGAACTCTTTTGTTTTTGTGTGCGGCTTGATTAGTATTGATGCATTTTAATTATTGCATCTACTTACCTTATTCAGGGTATTTACGCTCAGCATATGACTTATTTCAGTACAACGATTCCAGGCGACGAGTAATCCAATAGGACACGATTCCCATGGTACGTTTCACATACGCACAGTTTATAGAATTATATAACATACAATGAGCTTCAACATATTTGAGTTGTCCAAAAATGTGCATATAGCATTGCTCATGTGTATTTGAAACCCAAAGCCCTAAAATGAATTGCTTTCTTGCTAAACATAACAATTAATATAATTAATAAACAACAACACCAGAAACATAAATAATTACAGTAACAACAAAGCGTTTGTAACATGAAGGCTGAAAAATCGAACACATATATAGTTGGATGCATGCGTATCGGTTTAGAATTGTATAATGTGTTTTGACACAGCCTTTCATTGAATCCTGATTTTTGTAGTGATGTATCTGTTTCAGTATCTTATAAGAATGAAGATAAAGATGGACTGCATTCTCCAACTGCTCAAATGATCAGTTATTCACAAAGTACGTCGAGTATTTTTTCTGATAAGGAAGAAGATAAAGAGAAACTGCAATCTGCCACCGCTGACATCCTCAATAACTCGCGGATTATGCCGGTTGTAATTTCTGATAAGGATGAAGAAACAAAGAAACTGCAATCTGCAACCGCTGACATCTTAAATAATACGCTGTCTGTGTCGTTTACAATTTCTGATAAGGATGAAGATAAAGACGAACTGCAATATGTAAATGCCAACAATATCGGTAACAAGTTGGAATATTTTCCTCTTTTTTGTGATATCGTAATAGGGAAATACATATATATGAGAACACACATGAATCTGAGATATGCCTATTGACTGGGTAAATAGGTTAAATAAAAAATAAAACACTGGCTCTTTTCAGTGAATACTTGTTCGTTTCTCTTATCGGACTTGCGAATATTCATTTCACAGTTTTCGGTTCTTATTAAGAACATGTGCTGTCTCCATTATTATGTTGCAAACTAGCATGGGAATCACGTATACAAATGTTAAGATTGGATTATATCTTAAATAAAGGGACTTCTAATTTAACAAATACAAACACAAAGCAAACTGTTTAAGGATTGAGACAACTGCTTGGTTGATAATTCAATTATAAAATATTTGTTTTGCGCATGATACTTATCTTATATAAATGTAATGCGTCTATTACAGTTTCTGATAAAGATGCAGATAAAGATGGACCCCAATATATAAGCGCGAAATCCATAAATCCGTTGAGGGATATTCATATGGATGTTCCGTTCTCAGGTGACAATGAGTTGTTCCACATTCTAAGGGCCACTGTTGCCATCATTTAGTTTTTTTTTGTGCGGCTGGATTCGTTTTGATGCATTTTAATTATTGCATCGGCTTTACCTTATCCAGGGTATTTACACTCAGCATGTGCTTTATTTCAGTTCAACGATTCCAGGCGACGAGTAATCCAATAGGACACGATTCCCATGGTACGTATCACATACGCACAGTGTATAGAATTATATATTACAGACCATGATCTTCAACATATTTGAGTTGTCTAAAAATGTTCATATAGCATTGCTCATGTGTATTTGAAACCCAAAGCCCTAAAATGAATTGCTTTCTTGCTAAACATTACAAAATGAATATAATAAATAAACAACAACACCAGAAACATAAATTATTACAGTAACAACAAAGTTTTTGTATCATGAAGGCTGAAAAATCGAACACGCATATAGTTGTATGCATGCGAATCGGTTTGGAATAGTATTATGTGTTTTGACACAGCCTTTCATTGATTCCTGATTTTTGTAGTGATGTATCTGTTTCAGTATCTTATAAGGATGAAGATACAGATGGACTGTATTCTCCAACTGCTCAAATGATCAGTTATTCACAAAGTACGTCGAGTATTTTTTCTGATAAGCAAGTATATACGGGGAATCTGCAATCTGCCACCGCTGACATCCTCAATATCTCGCGGATTATGCCGGTTGTAATTTCTGATAATGATGAAGATAAAGAGGAACTGCAATCTGCAAATGCCGACATTATCGGTAATTCGTTAGAATATTGTCATCTATTTATTGTGATATCGTAATAGGGAAATACATATTTATGAGCACATACATGGATCCGAGAGATGCCTATTGACTGGGTATAACGTTTAAATTAAATAGCAAACTGGCTCTTTACAGTGAATACATGTTCGTTTCTTTTATCGGTTTTTCGAATATTCATATTACAGTTTTCGGTTCTTACTGAGAAAATGTGCTGTCTTTATTATTATGTTGCAATCTAACATGGGAATCGCGTATTTAAATGTTAAGATTGGATTATATCTTTTGTAAACGGACTACTAATTTAACAAATACAAACAAAAGCAAACTGTTTAAGGATTGAGACAACCGCTTGTTTGATAATGCAATTATAAAAATATACATTACTGCATGCAATTTTTGAAAATGTATTAAAGACTCATAATGCATTTATTGATCATGTTTTCTTAAAATATATAAGATGCGTTTGACACTAGAATGTTTTCTAAACTTTCAGGCGCTGGTACATGCGATAAGCCGTATTCGTTGTCAGAGAGCTTGCAGTTTTCAGATATAGAAACCAGCATCCAGTCAAAAAATGAGACCTCGCACTCAAAACGTGTCGTTGGACAAGGTTTGTAGTATCTTTCTTTAATTGGTACTTTGTTGAAATAGAACAGAACACTCTTGAAACGGCACTGGTTCGATAATCCGGAAGATTCGTTAATCCGGAAATTTCTGCCGGAACGGACGTGTCCGGATAAAAGCGGGGTCATTGTATTACTGTATGTATACATAAAATATATACATATACACATATATACATATATACAATATACATATATACATATATTCATATAAACATATATATATATATATATATACATATATACATATATACATACATACATATATGCATATATGCATATACACATATATGCACATATATACATATATACATACATATATGCATATAAACATATACACATATATGCACATATACACAGATACATATATGCATATATACATATATTCTTATGTAAATATATACACATATATACATATACATATATGCATATATACATATATACATATATACTTATATACATAAAAACAAAAATATACCAATATGTAAATAAAAAGATATATATTTTTAAATTATTAGATTTATATTCCTGAGTAACCAAACTATTATCAACGAAAGTTCCCCTGTAACCATTACCAAACTAGGACTGGGGGACGTTAAAGCTCGTACTAAAATATAAGCATAACGTGGGCAATTGTGTAATATAGCTTTCATGAAATCAGCTATTATTATATAGACCAAACACGAAAACCGTCAAGACAAGAACGGTACGAACAAATATGATTGCGAAATGTTTTGAGTTATTTACGTGTTTTCAAGGCTTCTTTAGATAGTTTTAACTATGTAAAAACAACCAATGCCTTTTCTGACATATAAAGCCGGATTCTACACGCATGTGTATAGGCCATTTAGTCCATGCCAATATGTTTTCAAATCGTAAGCAATAGTTGCCATACTCGGGAGAGTTTTAAAAACAAATCCTGTACTTAATTATAAACCAACCAATACGGTAACGTAGCAAATTGTAAAATGGTGTAATTTCTATCCGTAGTCTCGTCCACAGCAGCCGTCAGGGTATTATTGTTGGATGAAAGAGTGAGCACTATCGGAATTTTTGTAAACACTCACTTAGCATCTCTACTAAAAACGATTTACACGATCACAATCAAGGGCAATCGTTTTTATTTTTTAATGATATTTTGTACAATGTGCATGCAAAAGCAGCATTGTATTATATGAAGTTCACAATGTAATGCCACGTCGTCGATTTTACACAACTAAACTAAAACATATCAACACAGCAAGCAACTTCCCATTTAAGATTGTTTGTGTTGTGCGATATAGATACGAATGATTTATATCATAAAATGAGTGAATATTATTCTGTTTTTCAGAGGATGTGGAGTCATCGGTAAAACCTGTTTCCCTTTACAACTACGCTCCCGGAATAAATCGAAAAGAAATCCCGAAAAAAAACACCTAAATAATATTTTAAATTTTTGTAGCACAAATTTTAGTGTGTTTTTTATACATTTTTTTGCATATTTAAAAAGTACGCGTTAGTCATTTGCATCAAATCCGGTCCCTGATCAAAGTAAAGATGGTCTAAAGACTGAAACACTGACAATTTGACAAAATTAAGCCCTGCATAAATAGTATTCTTTTTTGCAAAAGAGCTTCAATAAATTACAAAAATAAACTTACATCTAAGTATAAAATTATAATTATCAATAGTCTGAGTACGCTAGTGTGTACGAAAATATGAGCGATAGAAAGTGTAAGGAATGCATTAAAAACAAACGTACAACAAAGCCCTTTTTATAGCGAAATGCATGAAAGGTATTTAAATGTACTTTAAATAGGATTGGTTTTGCATAGTGAATGACATTATCGACGTAATTTCAATACAACTGAAAACGACAACTTATCATTCAAATTGAACTGTGTAACCTGTATATTTTAAACTTTTTACCAGTGAATATGAGTTACAAATATATATATATATATATATATATATATATATATATAAATATATATATATATATATATATATATATATATATATATATATATATATATATATATATAATATATAGTTAGTTTTACTTTATATAAGCTAGTTAACGCCAAGAACAATACTTGTAGAACAATTGTAAATATAAAGTTTATGTTCATTGTTAAATGTTTATTGCATGTAACGTTTCCGATCACTGCATTTGAGACATATACATGTAATTATGTTTTCGAAAGTACAATACATCTACATTTTATTCCTAGATAACAGAATTAATAGAGCAGGTCAATAAGCGACCTTCAAATAAAACGTTGTTCAGTATTTTGAAAGAGACAGAAACCCTTCGAGAACAAAATAATGCAGAATTAAATAAATGCAAACAAGAATTGAAGAATAGCCAAAACAAAGACGAAGAACTAACTCGTTTGCTAACAACTAATACAGAAACTATCAATCGTCTGAATGTGGAAATTAAGGTTGCGTATTGAATGAAGAATAACTTCATTTTTCCACACATATATTTATTGTTGAATTCTATGTTAAAAAAATGGATAACATCCAAAATAGTTTTCACGCGTTTATTGCAAATTTAATGTTTGTTTTTAAATTTATTTGCGTTTATTTATTGTTGTAAAGTGCATAATATTTTGATTTAATAATACAAACAATTGAAGGTTTGAAAATGTATTTTCTAGGAAATTGAGCAGGAAATCGATAGATTACTTAACGAAGCAGTTTTGTTTGATGAACAAGCAATTGAACTGTTTAAGAATGCCGACAGGAAGAGCACAATAGGGTGGGGAGCTGTTGGATTGGGATTGGGATTAACTGGACTGAATCCTTTCACTGGTATGCCAATTCATGTCCTATGACATATTAAATATTGTTCTAAATAATAACAGATTGTTTAATTAAGATTATTGTATGGAGCAAGGGTTATACATTTTAAACCTCCACCTTTAGGAAAAGTTATTCATGTTTTTTTAATATACACACAATGTACTGATTCTTCATTCTCATTAGTATACCTACCAAAATTGTTGTTTTCTGATGCAAATAAACATAAGACACATAAAATCGCACCATGAAACGCATGTAATCACGATACACACACAAACACAAACAAACACACAAACACACAAACACACCCCGTGACACCGTCATACAATTAGAGTATATATTAGCTTTACTTGTGTTTTACAGCCGCCACTGTAGCTGGGGTAGCTACTGGTTTGGGTTCTGTTGGTGCTACGACTGCCTTGGTCTCCGCCAATGATGCTCGTAAGGCTGCTGAAGAGAAAAGATCAACTGCTCAAAAAAAATGTTCAAAGGTTGATAGCAAACTTGAAGAAATGCGAAAGTGTCAAACAACAATTGATGCTGGTGTTGCCAATAAAAAAGCATTGCATAAGAAAATTCGTAAGTATAACACTACACTTAAACGGTGTTAAACTTAAAAAACAATCAGACTACTAGAGTATACCAAACAAATATTACATTGGCATTTTAGTATGTATCTAAATTCATTTACTTATTGTTGTTTTACATTTGCCTGCAACCAAATTAGAAACCATCCAGGAAGAGTTGGGACACTTAGAAAATCTACACTGCAGCCTTGATGCCATCGAAATAATAGTAGGCAGCCAGATAAACTTCTCGACGGTAATCAAACAACGACTTCAACGTACTTATGATACTATAACAACAACCACAAACACACAGCAACATTTATTACTATATATAATAATACTATTTATACTACTTATTTTACTAACACTTTAAAAATACATATATTACTACCACAACTATTACCTGTAGTTGTATTAAAATAACTGCAACAAATACTATAACAACAACAGCAAATGAAACAACAACAAAAGCAACGACAATTCCTTACATCCTAAAATGAGCCTCCGCATAAATCTTTGTTACAATGACTATCTTGTATTAAAAAATGACCCGACCGCCAAATTGTTTAAAGATTTTATATTTCGATTAAATTATCTAACAAACGTGATAGAATTGTAATACTTTTTATGTTACATCATGTAGTGTTTGTCCACTTAATGTGCTCCAATCAAGCTCCATAGGTCACAATTTTGCTTTTTATATTGTGTGTGCACGATTATATGATTGTCCTCTTCTAAGCTAGTTTAAATCATGCCACTTACGTAAGCAAATATTAAACTGACACATGATAAATATTCTATATAGGAAAACTACTTTCTGCTATCAATCAACTGAACAGGTGATCCATCTATGATTCCGATTAAATTTGCAAATCTCTTTCATGCATATACGTTCCCATTTGATTTTTTTTCTTGCAGGAATCAGAACAAAGGTAAGGGCGCGTGTATTCATTGATCAATAGCTCATATGTCTCATGCCTTGATTTATCAGACAATTTAGTGTTTTACATTAAAGCGTAACTGATGTTAAACTGTCAATAGTTAAATAAACACAATTATTGCAGCTTGTTTTCAAACACTTTCCGACTTAATTTGTGTCATAATACGATATTGAATATATTTGGTGCACGATTTGCGCAGTTTGCATGATGAATTCTGTGCACGTGCATTTGGAGCTCATTTAGGTAAATTTGAGAATTTTTAGTATACCGAAATTAATGCGAGTTGTTGTAATAATTCACCTTTTAAACCTGTTTCACAATCAATCCAGTACACACAACAGTTATCCGGTTTCCAAAGACTTAGTGTGTAAATCCACTTCAAAAGAAGATGCTGAAAAGTTGCGTTTAGGTAAGTATTTAATATTTTATACACGGAATGAGAATTCGTTGTATGTGGTTTATTTGTATTTAGCTTGCTACATAAAGCACCTCTTGATTGCAAAAAGAACGTTACAAAACACATATACTCGCGAAGCGAAATGACGTAAAGTGTTTTCGTGATTAACGTAATGCTTGTTGCTTGTTCCAATACAACATACACAACGGTTGTGATTGGAAAACAACAATAACAACAGCAAAACTACTCACAAAAACCCATCCAAAACACAATAAAAACAACTGCAATAGATTTACACAAAATAAGGTAGTTCTTGCCAAACTTAACTCGGTATTATTTTATTTGCTTGATTCATAGTTAAAGTATTCGTTTAAGAATTTAAATTATATTTCTAAAATAGTATGATTTTGACTAAAACCACAATGATAATAAGATCAAATGACATAGTTGTTTTATCTTTTTCAGTTATTGTCCTCAAGGTAAGTGAATTTAGGGTACCCGTAAATAATGTTGAACTCTTAGTTGGGTGTAACTATGATGCCATTTGAGTGCGTGCAATCACGCATATCATTACTTTGATGCAAAAATAATGCTAAGGTAGATAATATGATAATGAAATAGAAATACTGAAAACACATATGACAGCGTTTTAACATGAATAATGTTTTGACTTAGTTTGCTGGTGGACAGAACGGTAGTTGCTTTTCATGTTTGAACCATTGGTTTGGACTGCAGTTGATTTGAGATATGTTATTTGAATTCTGAACACAACTTTTTGTATATAACCATTCTTGACATGATATGCTCGACAATCGTGGATAGTATCTAATCAATACCAATTTTGTTTATTAAAAATTATCCGCGTAGTACCAAAATGACCAACATTATATATTGGGGAGCTATTATATCAATCCCGCATCGCTGTTTATGCCATTAAGTATCTTGAACCACGTACTTTATATAGCCTCTGACGGTTTAAACTAAACTATTTTAACAGTTGACGTCAATGTTTAAATAGGGCTTTCAAGAGTATGTTTTAATCCGTCAATGCGTGGGGAAGTAACCGTCCGTACCAGCCTTATTACGTAACCCAGACCTGTTCTTTTAAAAATAGAAAGATTATGCGAGTAAACACAATTATGCTCATTATTACGCAATAACTTACAAGGTAGGTGCTGTTCGCATGTTTTGTATTTATCCGTTAGCTGCCCGCTTGAATTTACTTGTCTCGTATTATATTGTAAATGGTGAAATGAAAGGTCATTTTTTGCTATCGTACTAAATACCAGAACGCATTTTCCCATGTACGAACATTGAATTAAGTGTTCATGCAACCGTTTTGTATTGTAAGTGACCCATGTGATACATTTTGTAAATTACTTGCACTTATTTTATATATAATATGTTATCATACTTGATGATGGTGCGGAAGATTTATGCGTGTCTCATTTTAAAACTATTACATACCATTCATATTATATATAACGTGAAATACTGTCACATTTAATGGTGCAGGATGTCTCTTTGAACAGGATCTTGACGGAATAATAGAAACTTTAAATGAGATAAAACCCCATGAAACAAAAGACAAGGAGGGTACACAAACAAATACAACTCTTTCCTGGACAAAAAGAGTTATGCACCAGTTTAAAAGCTCAATGAACACAAAGTACCGTGATATTTTTCTCACATCCGGAACTCAGGTTTCCGAACATATCATGAATTACCTGGAATCTACCAACAAGGAAATAACTGAAATAACGAACAACATCAGCAGGAATATGATGAGTAGAGTTACCAACATTATTAGTGAGCAAACTGTCCTTAAACGATTGCATAAAGACGTTCAAGAACTCGAGCAGGAAATATCTGAACTAGAAAGCAAGATCGAGGTAATTATTACACTTTACTGTTTAGTTATTGAATGTTTGCTCAAATAAATATATTATATCAATACAAAAAATAATTGCATGTATTGGCTTTTCAATTCCTTAT